>NW_021835995.1:27500-42500 GCF_006345805.1 Octopus sinensis
TTGATTATAAATATTAGTCTTTGAGCTAATATAAGTATCACTATATAAGTATCTATAACTGAATTCATATTTGCTACCTTAAATATACTAAGAGTAATTTCATTACTATTTATATACAAAAAATAAAAATACGGTTTGATATCCATACGTATTTAATCTCGAGGTGAATTTAGGCCTCACGATGGTTTTTAAGTCTGCTTGGAACGACGATTTAACGGTCTGATTTTACTAGTTTTCAGCTTACGAGGCTTGCCGTATTCTCTTCACCCAACAGCGCAATACTCTTTATTAAATTATAAAAGAATCGTATCTCATTTATATATTAGTACATTAGTAGCATTACAATGATTACCTTAATTCGTTTGTTTATCATATTTCTGTTGAAATACTGAAATTGCTGTTAAAGTATTTGGCTGGTGTTTGGAACAAATGAACACGAAACTTCGATAGAAAGTTTTAATCTACACCATTCTAAATCACTAAGCCTGTATCATTGAATTAGAGGCAATTTCAGGCGAGCTGATATACATAAGTATATAATCTCATAATATTATTTATTCATACCCTAAGGCGGTGAGCCCTGGCTAAACGTAGCACGCCGGGCGATATGCCTTAGCGGTATTTTGTCTACTGTTACGTTTCTGAGTTCAAATTCCGCCGAGGTCGACTTTGCCCTTCATCCTTTCGGGGTCGATAAATTAAGTACCAGTTACGCACTGGGGTCGATGTAATCGACTTAATCCGTTTGTCTGTCCTTGTTTGTCCTCTCTGTGTTTAGCCCCTTGTAGGCAGTAAAGAAATAAGAAACGCTAGCACGCCGGACGAAGTGCTTAGCGCTATTTCGTCTGTCTTTACGTTCTGAGTTCAAATTCAACCGAGGTCGACTTTACCTTTCATCCTTTTGGGGCCCACAAAATAAGTACCAGTTGTGTACTGACGTCGATGCAGTCGACTATCCCCAAAATTTCAGGCCTTGTGTCTCTAGTAGAAAGGATTAATTATTTATAATCTTGATTGTAGTCGTAATTACTGGTTTCTAATTTTGGCGCAAGGCAGTTGGTTGTAGTAATAGTCATTGCCATGAGATTGCATAGGCTTTACTTCACAGCAAGATTAAACATTTACGGATATGACTCAGTATATTCATTAAAAATTTTAAAATCTTTTTTTATACACAACACCTTGTAATTTCTGTAATTCCTCTAAAACAAAACTCTTTAAAGGGAGGCTACTCTTCATTATTATTCTACGTTTATTTCCCTTGTAGGTTTTATTCAAGCTGCCTGTTCACACACACAGACGCACACACACACACATGCACATACACCAGATAGATAAAGTAGCACGCACAGACACATACACAACTGTGTGCACACTAGTGTTCGGTTGCGCGCGCATGCGTAAAGAGCTCACAAGACGACTGAGACTCAAATTCAAGGAAGAAGCAAATACAAGAGAAAATATACAACATAGGCGCAGGAGTGGCTGTGTGGTAAGTAGCTTGTTTACCAACCACATGGTTCCGGGTTCAGTCCCACTGCGTGACACCTTGGGCAAGTGTCTTCTACTATAGCCTCAGGCCGACCAAAGCCTTGTGGGTGGATTTGGCAGACGGAAACTGAAAGAAGACCTGTCGTGTAATATATATATGTGTGTGCGCGTCTGTGTGTGTTTGTCCCCAGCAATATCGCTTGACACCGATGCTGGGGTGTTTACGTTCCCGTAACTTAGCAGTTCGGCAAAAAGAGACCGATAGAATAAGTACTAGGCTTACAAAGAATAAGTCCTGGGGTCAATTTGTTCGACTAAAAGGTGGTGCTCCAGCATGGCCGCAGTCAAATGACTGAAACAAATATAAGAATATAAGAATAGGCAAAATAGCACACTCGTTTCACTGGATGCATTAAGAAACAGATCATTCATCAAACTGTCTTCATTCCAATGACGGACTCGACGTAGCCTCGGAAACGGCTGCATGCAAGGATCAAAATAGGCTTCGTTCAAGTTACTCACTTCATCCACCGCAACTGTCCCCAACAAAGTCTTAGCACTGTGGGACTGCCAACCGATTTGTCCTTTCGATGGCGTCACCAATGTAGTAGATTAGAGAGTTAAAGCCAACATACTATGAGGCTATAGGATGAGGGTACATAATCGTGAGAAGCCTCTTCCAGCCACTACGGGCCGCGAGAGCCATATAGAAGTACAGGCTCACTGAAACAAGTATGCCTCATCCCGATCTTGCTACACTCTACTCAAGGGTTTAATTACTCCGTTCAGGTTCTCGTTGCCTCAATCCAAACAGTACCATTGATCCTGAGGTCTGGCAGAAAAATGTGACAAAGTACAAAATGATACTCATTGCTCCCGACTCCCAGGGTCATCAGAAACGGCAAAGAACTTGGTGTATATCACTCTTTCTAGACATATAGCGTCTACATTTTAGAAACAGAATGATTTTCTTTTCCATGCCTTACTCGAGTACAATATTGTACATTTAATGACTGCCTCATTACTATTTCGGCGATGAAGGTGAAGTCTATACTTCAGTGAAATCTGAAAAAGCTGAAAGCTCTACCGAATTATCTACCGTCCTTGCTGAATAGATAAAAGTAATATTAGTCATTCAGCTAAGTTCGCTATATTAAATCATTTAACGTTGATTTAACGGGTGTTTTTTATATAATAAATAAATAATACTGATTGAAATCAAATATACAGTTTGTTTCGCCTTGAAAGTAAATTCCATGAGGGTCTTTTCAGAAGTTTGGCGTGGCGCTTGAACCGACCAGTTGACTAAATTCGTACGGATCGTGTAAAGCTACCTGCTACTTCTTTTATTCATCTTCTGGTCCTAATCAAAAGTTTTCATCAAAGAAAAGCAAAACACTTTTCCCAGTGTTTGAGTTTAGCAAACGATTCGTCCGGATTACGTAGTTCTCTCAGGTTCTGTCGGATATGAGCTGCTCCTTCTTCATCGCATAAGACATGTACATGATGTCCTTGTGTAGCACAAGTCTATTTGTAGTAGACTCCACTACCTTGAATTATTAGGTGATGGTTCCCTAGAGCCTGCCGGGGCTGCCGTTGACGAGTCTTGAACTTACTGAAAGAACTCAGCAGTGCTTCTCTCTAACTTGAAGTTGAAGGGCCTGGCCACATTTCTGAAGCTTATAGTCTCTGTATTGAATCACAAGCACAGTGGAATCTACCCTGTCGATGCTGTCGATAGACATATCGAGAAAGAAATGAGAGAGTTAAAATATGATGACTGCCAGAATTTTGTGTAACGTTTCATCTTTCATTTTATGGAGTTGTGTTTCTTGTGATTTGAAAGTTGAATGACACTTAGAGTCCATTAGAGGATACTTTCAAGTTCTCTGTTTACTGATGTGTGATATTAAGTGTCTGCGCTGCAGGTTGATAGGATCTGTGTTAGAAATGCTGTCGTGGTGTGAGCATTGGCATCATCGGCGTCGGAATCATTGTGGTCAAGAAGACGATTGAGAGCATAACTGAAGCTGCAGAATCAGCAAAATCTGTATCAGCGTGAGGGGGGGGGAGATACTGGGTGAGAGAGAGAGAGAGAGAGAGAGAGAGAGAGATACATACATTCATAGAGGCATTCATACATGCATTATAGATATATTCATACAGATATGCATGCAGATATACACATACATACGCACCTACACTTATACATAGAAGCAATCACACACACACACACCACTAACACATACATGCACACATACATATGAACATACATAAATTCATCTCGTTATCGTGAAAGACCGAAAGAAAAAGAAATAAAAAAAAGCAATAAATAGAATTGCTTTGTTTCTCTGTTTCTCAGTTAGGTAAAGGTAAAGATGGGAGGGGCGGGGGAAATAAATGACGAGAAAGAAGAAGAGATAGGAACTGAAAATCATCATGTTAACAATACGACAACTTATAAAGAACTTCTTCTTCTTCCTCCTCCCCTTCCTCCTCTTCCTACCTCCCCTTCCCCTTTTCATCTCCTCCCCTTCCTCCTCTCAATCCCCCTCCTCCCCTTCCCTCCCCTTCCCCTCCTCTCCTCTTCCACCCCCATCATCTTGATCATCATCGTCGTCATCATCATCATCATCATCATTGAGGAGACCCTGGGCGTCGAAGACCCTCAAGTAGCCTCGTTCGGAGAACTTTCGACCCGATGGATAACTTCCAGAAATCTCTGGCAAGCAGTGCTACTGGTGGAGCATTGACGGTTCGGGATAATCTCTTTACATAGATGGAAGTGCTGTTAGCCGTGAATGTCCGAGATGAGCGCAGGATGACGAAATGTTCCCGCATGCCCTCGTCCTGTGGGTTCATGTGAAACATCTGCTGTCACGTGTAGGATGGATCCAACTTTCAACTGAACCCATCCTGCAGATCGCTCCACCACGTTCTTTTAACTAGGAGAGGCAGACAGCTTTTGTATACGTGGTGGCCACGGTGGCAGAGGTTGTATGGTGGACGTGACTGAAGGGGTTGAAGACAAACGCCTTTATCTTTCGCCAATCCCTCATCAACTTCTTCAAGTTTCACTTGAAGAGGAAAATAAGGATGGAGAGGGAATGCTACCTTTCAGTAAGCTATTGAAAGGTGGATGAGAGAGGCGAGCATGGTATGAATGAAGGGGCCTTCCATGAACATACGCCTGTAAATAGCTAGGTTCTGAGTTCAAATTCCGCCGAGGTCGACTTTGATTTTCATCCTTTCGGGGTCGATAAATTAAGTACCAGTCAAATAATGGGGTCGATGTAATCGACTTAACCCCTCCCTCAAATTTCAGACCTTGTGCCTATAGTAGAAAGGATTATTATTATTATTATTATTATTATTATTATTATTATTATTATTATTTATTATTATTATTATTGAGTGAGAGGGCAGTGCAAGCTATCAAAGTGACACTGGGGTAAATATATGAAGCCCAGTATACCCATCATGACTTACCCGTCTGATAAAGATGCCTCTGGGACATGCATCACAACCATATGTGCGCGATATGGTGATCTCATATCAAGATAGACAGTGCATGACCTTGCAGGTGGGGCCCAATTAGAATTTTCTTCAGGTCGAGTAGCCCTTCCCGTTCAAAAAGTCCCTGAATAAGGGTTGTTTAAGGATGCTGAATGAAACACCCATGTTTCCAAATGTGAATTATCCAAACCCCAGGGGATTCCTCTCAACACATGGCTATGATACTCCACCGCTACTTCTGTTCATGATCAGAGATGCACATATCGTCAACCACTAAGGGACATGCTCAATCGATAAAGGTCAAACAACTGACAAGCAAATCTGTGGTATCGAGCGGAATATATGCTGTAACTCATCTTTTATACCAAAACAAAACAACGTACATGATGACGTTTCCAATCAGCAGTATTGTAGTAAACAGACACAATTCAAAATGAAGTGCATTCAAAACAGACACAATTCAATAATGAAGTGCATTTGTATTAGAACATAATAACATCTGTTTGACAGTCTTGTAGCAAATATGTTTGTTCCTTCTCAAGCTATACCTGGCTCATAAGGGCCGGTTTCCGGTTTCCTTGACGTATAGGTTTCCCACCTGGACGGGACGCCAGTCCGTCGAAGGTAAGCTGCAAGATGCAGGAGGAAAGAGTGAGAGAAAGTTGTGGCGAAAGAGTCAGCAGAAGTTTCGCCATTACCTTCTGCCGAAGCAACGTGGAGCTTAGGTGTTTCGCTCATAAATACACACATGGCCCGGTCTGACATTCGAACCCGCGATCCTTCGACCGCGAGTCCACTGCTCTAACCACTAGGCCATGTGCCTCCACTGTAGCAAAATAAGGAATATTTATTATCGCTATGTCGAACAATTGTTGTAGCATGTAAGGACGTATTCAGATATCAGTTGAAACCATCGTGAGAATCATCTCGATGCCTTCTTCGACTGGAAGAGAGAAGGTAATTCTCTATAGCAAAAGAGAATGTATGTACAATCAGCAACAGCGAAACAACTGAGGACAAACGCTTTTTTCAGATAAATACATAACAAAAACACCAGGACTTACAAACACATATAACATACAGAAAATTGCACTACTAGGCACTGCACACATCCTACGCAGAACACTTTCATACAATAACCATCAGAGCATCACAACAAATCACAGCACATACCCAAGGCACACAGAGCTGCGTTCGGTAGTGAAGTGAAAGCACGCTATAAAAATAAAACTACTGAATAATAATATAATAATAATAATAATAATAATAATAAATAAAATAATATAATAATAATAATATAATGATAATAATAATGAAACGATAATAATAATAATATAATAATAATAATAATAATAATAATACTATTACTATTATTATTATTATTATTATTACTATTATTATATCATTATTATTATTATTATTTTATTATTATTATTATATTACTATTATTATTATTATTATTATTATTATTATTATTATTACGAGCAAAACGTCCACCGTCCAATGGACGGTGCTTAGTTGTCGAACATTTAAACCAAATTTTCTCAAAGCAACTTGTCCTACCGACCCATAGGCGTCCCCTTTGAGAAACACTGATTTAACCTAAATTTGAGACACCAGCAAAGGCGGATTTCGACTTATGTACTTGCGCGTACTAATGCACGTTTCCACGGCTTTATCGATCGCATTCTCACCTGGAATCGATTTTGTATTTTTTTCAAGACTTACACACGCTCTGATACCGTCGGTATCTACATATCAAATTTGAGCGCAATCGGATGGAGGATGCCCGAGATCCTAGAAGACACACACACAGACAGACAGAACGGATTTTATATAATAGATTATTATTTTTCGTTTTTGGATTTGGTTTGCAAGATTCTTTATATGAATTCGTGTGTTGAAGCATATTCTGTCCGTTATTTACACTGCATTCTCTCAGTAAATAACGCAGTGTTAAATAACGGACAGAGTCAAAACTATCGAATAGGTTGCATGATGCAACGAAAATTTTAGGAAAATAAAAATAAGAAAAAAAGGGAAATTTTACCGGTGAGTGTGTTATATTATAAGGCACAAAAAGAAAATGACTCTCCCCAGGTACAACAGATTATAATAATAATAATAATAATAATAATAATAATAATAATAATAATAATAATAATAATAATAATAATAATAATCCGCAGCAAACAAGCTGATGTTGACCAGAAGCAAACTCATCAGTGGCTACGGAGCTCAGGGTTAAAAGCAGAGAGCGAAGGTTTCATCCTGGCTGCTCAAGATCAAAGCCTATTAACCCGGAACTACCAGGCCAATGTGATGAAAAATGGAGCAGACCCAAAATGCCGATTCTGCAACGACATGATTGAAACAGTGGACCACCTAATCTCTGGATGTAAAGTCTTAGCACCAGTGGAGTATAAATTAAGACATGACAGAGTTGGCCAATATCTCCACTGGCTAATAAGTCGGCATTACAATATCAAAACTGCCGACAAGTGGTATATATCACCACCCTGAGGCTGTAACTGAAGGAGAAAATGTAACCATTCTGTGGGACTTTCCAGTACATACAGACCGAACCATCAAGGCCAATAAACCAGATATTGTTGTGAAAGACCAAAACAATAAAGTTTGCTTATTGATCGACATGAGCATCCCCTGTGATCATAATATCTCAGCGAAAGAGTTTGACAAGCTCAGAAATATAAAGACCTACTCATTGAAATTGAGAAAATGTGGCATCTCAAGGCGGTTACAATACCAGTGATCGTAGGAGCACTAGGATGATCAAGAAGGGAACCGAAAATTATATGAGAATGATCCCTCTTACCTCCCTCAAGAAGTGCAAAAGATTGTCTTAACTGGTACATCACACGTATTGAGAAGAGCATTGTCGATGTGAGAACTGTTGCTGCTCCTGTATTTTAATTTACTTAAAAAAAAAAAAAATGAACGAACTACTGAGTTTGGTTTAATGGCCTACCAATGTATACTATGAGTTTCTTTGCCCTAGGAGTCGGGAAGACACTCGGCAAGAAATGGAAGCAAATTTGAAAGAAGAAAAAAAAAGTAATAATAATAATAATAATAATAATAATAATAATAATAATAATAATAATAATAATAGCACCAGCCTTGACAGCGGCTGGACGTGTTCCTCACTGCTCTGACAGTTCGGTGGCCGAAAGCCATAGAAACACTTAATATGGGCCAGTTTAGCAACGGGGAAAAATAACTCTCAAAGACTGGAACATCTTCAATACCTCGTGAGTATTTGAAATTCTCTTCAAAGTGGGTTAAGAAATTTACAAATTTACGTATCTACAGCTTTCAAACATACATCCGATCGGCTTTAAAAACTTTAATACCCACAACTGCCTCTGTAAGCACCCTTTTTTCTTTCTTTCTTTTTTTTTCTTCTCTCTAAAAACATCACGCTTTTTTTTTTTTTTTTTCTTTTTTTTTTTCTTTTGTAGACTTGCAAAACCCTAAAACTTTCTATGAATATCTGACTTTTCTTTGCTTCCTCCCAAATATTCAAATATAATGTAAACATACTTTTTATTGCAAAAACACACCTGTTTTCTTCTAACTGGACATACAAATATCTCTAGAGGGGTCAACTTCAACCTCCACATATTACCTTGCACGAAATATACAAACACTTTTTATTGCAATAACACAAACGCACATGGAAAAAATAATGATGCTAAGATTCTCTCTGGTCGAACACAGCTTCTCTATTCACAAATAATACAGAACAGCCCTTCAAAATAAGTTAAGAAAATTTACAAATTTACATATCTACAGTTTTCAATCATACATTCGACCAGCTTTAAAAACTTTGATACCCACAATTGCCTCTGTAAACATCTTTTTTTTTTCTTCTCTCTAAAAACATCACGCTTTTCTTTTGTGGACTTTCAAAACCGTAAAACTTTCTATGAAAATCTG
This sequence comes from Octopus sinensis, assembly GCF_006345805.1. Taxonomy (NCBI): domain Eukaryota; kingdom Metazoa; phylum Mollusca; class Cephalopoda; order Octopoda; family Octopodidae; genus Octopus; species Octopus sinensis. Next base: position 36,468 of record NW_021835995.1, read on the forward strand.
ACTTTTCTTTGCTTCCTCCCTCCCTGAATATTCAAATATAAATGTAAACATATACTTTTTATTGCAAAAACACACCTGTTCTTCTAACTGGACATACAAACATCTCTAGAAAAGTCAACTTCAACCTCTACAATATTACCTTACACGAAATATACAAACACTTTTTATTGCAATAACACAAACGCACATGGAAAAAAAAGTGATGCTAAGATTCTCTCTGGTCGAACACAACTTCTCTCTATTCACAAAAACAATACAGGACACCCCTTCCTTAATTTTTCTTAAGGCTAATAGTAGTAACCATCTGAACTTTTTTTGACCCCACCCAAAAAAAAAAAAAAAAAAAGATAGTAATAGTGCTTATATTCTATCTATCTATCTACAACACACACACACAAACCTCACCTCGGCTCTATTGTTAACCAAATATGAAAGTATTTTTGACAGGCAAGAACTCTGGCATTGAAGACAGTCAGCCAGCCAACCACCAAGCCAGCCAACGAGACAGACAGACACTACTGTGATGGTGATAATGATAAAAAAACAAAAATAACAATAATAAGATACTGCTGTGACTACACATAAAACAAATCATTGATGATGATGGTGGTGATGGTGAGGGTGATGATGATAATGATGATGGTAATGGTGGTGATAATGATGATAGTGATGGTAATGGTGAAGATAATAACAATAATAAGCCGACTACGGCTGCTATAATGGTACGATTATAATTGTAACGGCAATGATGGCCGTCTCCCCACGAGCCAATCAAAGCTAAAAAATGATAACATTATCTAGTAGCACCAAAATGTTTTTGGAAACTAAAAGGAAAACTAAATCAGTATACCAAATCGCTTGTCCTATGGTTAATCTGGAAGCGCGTCGCCCAGGGAAGAGCCAGCCTGGGATCGAAAAGTCATCAACTGGCACAAACTCTTCTCCGAATACGGACATGGATGGTCACTTGAACGGGAAATCCCCCAACTCGAGCCCTCCAAGTTCACCACCACAACCACCACAGAAAGAAAAATGTAAGCGGAACAAAGGACCCGAGAAGAGTATAAAGAAGTAATATACGCTTATTACTATGCATTAGGTAGGCCATCTCAAGAGAGACACACCGCAAACTCTTACAGTATATGGAGAACACGGAATCAAGACAGTAGGCCCTATTTGGACGAGAACAAATTAGCAAATGTGAGGAGGGATATCTTTAGAAATAACAGACTCACAGACAGTGAAATAAGTGCGATCAAGCACGCAACGGAAAATGACATAAATATAAGACACAAAGGAAATGAAGAATCAGATGAACAGTATAGCCCGCCACGAGGCTTAATTGAAAGACTGCCATCTGACCAAAGTACGCAAAGGCCTGAAGATACAAGAAATTCTATTGTACCTGTTAAAGATAGCCAGGAAAACGAAAAAACAACAGTAACTGAAGATCTCGCATTTGCTGAAGAACACAGAGAGTCTATGGCAGAAATGAGGCAGAAAATCCTGAATACGCTTGAAGTTGTAAGACATACAAGTTGAATGATAGAGAACCACTTCATAAACTCTCAAATACAAACCAAAATAAAAACAAATCCAATTGCACTATGTAACAAATGAAATAATACGAGAATTAAAACCTGATTTTACTGAGTTAAATGAAATTATTTACGCTTCTGCTAGGGCAATTGAAACCAGCTGTATGCCCCCGAAAAAACAAAGAAAGCAAAACCTGGGAAGAAATCAAACCTGGAGAAGTAAAATTGAAAAAGAGATTGAATTTATGAGAGGGGAAATATCAATATTAAATGAACTAATATGTGGAAATGATGTAAGATCCAGAACAGGAAGAAAGATGAAGAGAAAATTTGGATCCTCACCAAGAGAAGAACTGATATCAATAAAAGAAACGCTGAAACAAAAAGTCCAAGCAAAAGCCCAAAGAATACGAAGATTTGAGAAAAGAAACAAGTTTTACAAGCAAAATAAGCTGTTCACATCCAATGCCAAAAAATTCTACAGAGAAATAGGGAAGGAGAAAGTAACCGTTAAAGACCCCCCCTCCCATGGAAGAAGTTCAAAACTTTTGGGAAAGGATTTGGAGTGACAAGAAGACGTACAACATAAATGCAGACTGGATTATACAAACTGAAGGATCGTACCAAAATTTACAACAACAAGCATGGGAAGACATCACAATAGAAGACCTAAGAAAGGCACTCACGAAGGCTCATAACTGGAAATCCCCCGGTAAAGATAGGGTGCCGAATTTCTGGCTCGCATCGCTCCCGTGCGCACACGGTAAGCTAGTTCAGCTGCTCAATGGAATTTTGAGAGACCCAAAGAAAACACCTGAATGGTTAGCAAGTGGCATTACTTACCTACTCCCAAAGAATAACGAAACCAACCTTCCAAAAAACTATCGGCCTATAACCTGTCTATCCACCACGTATAAAATCCTAACATCTATCCTGGCGGAGAAAACATATGCATTCATGGAGAAGAACGATATTTTCCCCATTGAACAAAAAGGGTGCCGCCGAGGCTCTTACGGATGCAAAGATCAACTGCTAATCAATCGTATGATCCTTGAGAACTGTCACAACAAGCGCAGAAATCTCAGCACCGCATGGATTGACTATAAAAAGGCCTTCGACAGTATACCGCATCCATGGATCTTGAGATCGCTGGACATCTTTAAAATTTCCCCTGTGATTTCAAACTTCCTGAAGCACAATATGTCGTTGTGGAATACGAATCTCCAATTATACCACTCTAATGGAGTACTTGCCTCAGAAAATATAAACATCAACTGTGGAAGTTTTCAAGGTGACTCACTTTCACCTTTAATATTCTGCATAGCCCTAATACCCCTTACAAGTGAATTAAACAGAACAGGGTATGGGTATAAATTGCCAATAAAAAAATAAGCCATCTATTTATATGGATGACTAAAACTTTATTGTAAAGACAATAATGAACTTGAAGGCCTATTGCGCACCGTGAAAGCATTCAGCGATGACATCGGGATGGAGTTTGACTTGAGAAGTGTGCCAAGGCCACTTTCCAGAAGGGAAAGTGAAGACCACACATTTCAGTCGTGCTAGATGTTGACACAGTCATAGAGAGCTTGAGCAAGAACAGACATACAAATATTTAGGGATAAATGAAGGCTCTGGTATTCAGCATGCAAGCATGAAAGAGAAAATCAGGAAGGAATGTTTAGGAGAGTTCGTGCAGTCCTGAAATCTGAACTAAATGCACGTAACAAGGTGTTAGCTTAAAATTCCTTAGCAGTTCCAGTTGTTACTTATAGCTACAATGTGTTGAACTGGAATATGAGTGAAGTAAAGAATATAGATAGAAAAATACGCAAGCTGCTGAGTTGTAATAGGATGCACCACCCAAAGGCAGACGTAGATCGCCTTTACCTTTCCAGAGCCCAAGGAGGTCGAGGCCTGATCCAATTTGAACTAGCTTACAAAACAACCACAATTGGACTGGCCAAATATCTCGAAATATCGAATGACTGGATGCTAAAGCTCGTGGAAAATCACGAGAGACGAAAGAAGCTTCATTCTATCATAAAGGAAAGCAAAAAAATTGCTATTGCTCTCGTGCAGGATACCCAAACTGAACAACCCGAGGGAAGTACGGCAACTATTGTTGCAAAGAAGGTGAAAATGATGGCAATGAAAAAAGCGCACGAGCATTGGCTGATAGGTGGGAGGAGAAACCTCTGCACGGCAAATATGTGACCCGCAGCAAACAAGCTGATGTTGACCAGAAGCAAACCCATCAGTGGCTGCGGAGCTCAGGGCTAAAAGCAGAGAGCGAAGGTTTCATCCTGGCTGCTCAAGACCAAAGCCTATTAACCCGGAACTACCAGGCCAATGTGATGAAAATGGAGCAGACCCAAAATGCCGATTCTGCAACGACATGATTGAAACAGTGGACCACCTAATCTCTGGATGTAAAGTCTTAGCACCAGTGGAGTATAAATTAAGACATGACAGAGTTGGCCAATATCTCCACTGGCTAATAAGTCGGCATTACAATATCAAAACTGCCGACAAGTGGTATAATCACCACCCTGAGGCTGTAACTGAAGGAGAAAATGTAACCATTCTGTGGACTTCCAGTACATACAGACCGAACCATCAAGGCCAATAAACCAGATATTGTTGTGAAAGACCAAAACAATAAAGTTTGCTTATTGATCGACATGAGCATCCCCTGTGATCATAATATCTCAGCGAAAGAGTTTGACAACTCAGAAAATATAAGACCTACTCATTGAAATTGAGAAAATGTGGCATCTCAAGGCGGTTACAATACAGTGATCGTAGGAGCACTAGAATGATCAAGAAGGGAACCGAAAATTATATGAGAATGATCCCTGGCTTACCATCCCTGCAAGAAGTGCAAAATTGTCTTAACTGGTACATCACACGTATGAGAAGAGCATTGTCGATGTGAGAACTGTTGCTGCTCCTGTATTTTAATTTAACTTAAAAAAAAAAAAATAACGAACTACTGAGTTTGGTTTAATGGCCTACCAATGTATACTATGAGTTTCTTTGCCCTAGGAGTCGGGAAGACACTCGGCAAGAAATGGAAGCAATTTGAAAGAAGAAAAAAAAGTAATAATAATACTAATATAATAATAATAAAATAATAATAATAATAATAATAATAATAATAATAATAATAATAATAATAATGATAATGATGAATAATAATAATAATAATAATAATAATAATATATAATAATAAATAATAATAATAATATTAATAATAATAATTGACCACGAAAGGAGGAAGGCAACGTCGATCTCGACGGAATTTGAACTCAGAACCAAAGACGACAAAATGCCGCTAAACATTTTTGCTCAACGCGCTAACGATTCTTATTCTTTATTGCCCACAAGGGGCTACACACAGAGGGACAAGCAAGGACAGACAAACGGATTAAGTCGTTTACATCGACCCCAGTGCGTAACTGGTACTTATTTAATCGACCTCAAAAGGATGAAAGGCAAAGTCGACCTCGCGGAATTTGAACTCAGAACGTAGCGGCAGACGAAATACCGCTAAGCATTTCGCCCGGGCGCTAACGGTTCTGCCAGCTCGCCTTGTGTCAATATAATGAGAGTATTGGATTGCAGAACGTTACAGTGTCAGTAAAAATGCCGTACAGTTTTTTTTTTGTTTTGTTTTTCTTACGTTCTGATTTCAAATCCTACACAGACAGCTATGACTTTCATCCTTCTGAGAACGATAAATAAAGTGTCAGTCAACAGAACCACCCGAAACACTTGCTATTTTTAAAATCAGTATTTATTCTATCGATCTCTTTCACTGAACCACTATGTTACGATACCAGTTGTCAAACTGAGGGGACACAAACATACACACACGTACATACGCACAAATATATACATATATACATATTATTTTAAACAGGGATGTTATTGACAGACTTCGAAGTTTTGGCTAGTTAAGCCATCGTTAGACAGTCAAATATTCTTGTTTAGAATGATTGTTTGTACTTACAAAAGGGAAGAGTACCCCATCATATTATTGCAAATAACAGGACAAAACAACAAAGATTAAAACACACACATACACATATTATAGATATTATTTAGTATGATATATATATATATAATATATATATTATATATATATATATAAATATAATATATATAATATATATATACATACATTATATATATATAATATATACATATATAATATAACTTATATATATATGCATATATATATATATATATATATATATTATATAATATATATATTATATATATTATATATATATATCTATTACACAAAACCGCGTATATATATATGCATATATTGGTACAGGACGTCGCAAACCGTAAACAACATGAAACAGAAACAAAAGAGTTGAATATATAAACAACGAGAGAAACAAATGGAAAACAGGACAGTATCATAAAGAACGCTTCATCAGTTGTCGGTTGCCCATCTACTCCTCGTTTCGAGCATTGA
>NW_021835995.1:47500-67500 GCF_006345805.1 Octopus sinensis
ATTTGTGGAGTCTTTAGTGCGACGAACAAAATATAATGCAGCTTTTCTCCCGGCTTGTCATATTTTGGGTTCAAACCCCGCCGAAGCCAGCTTTGCCTTTCATCTTTTCGGGGTCAATAAAATTAAGTACCATTCAAGTTGATGCTATCGACTAACGCGCCCTCCTTTCAAAATGGCTGGCTGGCCTCGTGTCTTAATCGGAGATCGTTATTAATAAGGTGGTGAAGACGGTGAGCTGGCAGATCTTTAGACACTCTGAGTTCGAATTCTGCCGAGAAGAACTTGCTTTCTATTTCTCTGGGTGTTATAAAATGAATTACTAGTCAAATACTGGAATCGATCTAATCGACTTCCCCCTCTCCTCAAAACACAGATGGCCCTGCAACAAACTTTAGAACCGTTATTACTAGACTAGCATAAGGCAGAATGGTTAGTACGCAGGGGAAATGCTTAGCCGTATTTCGTCTGCCGTTACGTTCTGAGTTCAAATTCCGCCGAGGTCGACTTTGCCTTTCATCCTTTCGGGGTCGATAAATTAAGTATCAGTTACGCACTGGGGTCGATATAATCGACTTAATCCGTTTGTCTATCCTTGTTTGTCCTCTCTGTGTTTAGCCCCTTGTGGGTAGTAAAGAAATAGGTATTTCGTCTGCCGCTACGTTCTAAGTTCAAATTCCGTCGAGGACGACTTTGCGTTTCATCCTTTCGGGGTCGATTATATAAGTACCAGTTCCTCCAAGTTATATTCAATGTCTGGTGCCTAGAGGAGAAATAATTAGCATGTCTGGCAAAATGCTTAGCATTACTTCCGGCACTTCATTTTCTGACTTCAAATAGCGCCGAGATCAGCTTTGCTCTTCATCGTTTAGACGTCGATAAAATAAGATACCAATCAAATACTGTTACCGATGGTCCGATAGTATTAAGTAAATCCTCAAATCTGCTGGACTTGCATCTAAATCAGAGATTGTTTAGTCCATAAAATAGAGTAGCACAGTCGTATTGGGGTTGATTTATTCGATTAACTCGTCCCTCAAAATTTTACTTCGTTGTGTACGAAATATTATTACTGGAGTTAGTTATTACTGGCAAAAGTACTCGGAATGCAGGATCGAACGTTTTATAGTATTTAATTACATATCAATATTATCAGTTCAAATCTCATCGAGGTCGAGTAAGCCTTTTATCTTCTTGGATTAATTTGATCGTTTATATCCTTTCTGGTTTTGTGACTAAGGAAGATCTGAGTGTGGGTCAAAATTGGTAGAACACCCGGTAAAATGCCTTGCACTATTTAATTACGTCTTGAATTCAAATCCAACCGAACCGAATTTATCTGTCAAACTGGATTTGCGTTTTCCTAACAAGACAAGTAAGTTCTATCGTTACAAAATGGCTGAGATAACAATCGTTGGAAAAGATTGATAAAACGATAGAATAAAGCTTTTTCTCGATGTACACCAAGAAATACAACAATAGCAATACAACAACAAATAGAAAAACTAGACAAATAACAAAAGATGACGGAAAATGCAATTATTTTGAAAATAAATCCTCAAATTTGCTGGCCTTGTATCTAAATCAGAGATTGCATGGTTGATACGAGCCAAAGATAATTTTCTTTGTCGTTAGTCTATGTTTTAATAAGAAACTAAATTTTACTCAAATCACATTCTACAGTCTTTAAAACTAGAATAATTGCATTGAATAATGTCGTTCGAGATGATACGGATGAAAACAAAATTTCATGGTCTAGAACTTCTTTTTGATCAGAGCTGGCGCCTGTTGTGGGTTAGACAACATGATCAGAAACCACGATGATAAAACCGCCTCAGTAAACAATACCAAACAATAACAGTTTGCATGTGATTATTAGAATTAACAGTGAAATCACCTTCAAATGTCCTTAAAAAATAGGAAGAAGGGCATAGTCTGACCTGAGACTACGTGACAATAATATAAGACTAATAACAGTAACAGCAGTTTTCGCAGTCGTGGTACTCACTTAAGCCTTTCGTTTCCTTTGGAGGATAGGCTATCGACAATATTTCTCTTCATTGATCTCGACTTTGTGCTGCCATTCCTCTCCCAAGTCTTATTGGTTTTGTATTGTTATCGACGCTTCTCTAACTTCGCATTTTTCTATGTAAGGGTGTTGATCCTACGCAAACCCATTCCTACCTCTAGGAAGAGGTGGTCCAAATTAATGTGGCCTCTATATTTTGACTCGCTCAATATGGATGGTCCTACCTGAAGCATGCGCTCTACTGGCATAGCTCTTAAAGTCATTAAGGCACGCAAGCCAATACGCCACAACAAAGAGTGAACCTTGCAGTAGTACAGCAAATGCCAGTTACTGGCCCGTGTATACAGAATTCGATGAAAGTGAAAACCTCATCTACTCTTCGTAAGGAAATGCTTCGAGTGCAAGGGGAGTGTGGGATTTTAACCCTCACAAAAGAAAATCCGGTTTGATAGAAGTGACATTTAATTAATAATAAGAACCCATTGAATGTTTCTATTAGGCAGCGTACTAACAGAACCGTTTGACAGTGCTTAGAGGCATTTCTTCCAAATCTTTAAGTTCTGAGGTCAAACCCCACCGCGGTCAACTTAGCCTTTCGTCCTTCTGAGATCGATAAAATTGAGTATCAACCAGGTACTGGAGTCAATTGCTGATCATTAACTCTGCAACGGACTATTCAAGGGAAATGTTGTGATCGCGATCACTTATATGCCATGGTGACCGCGTAACCGATCTTATAAGTCCTTAGACTAAAAACAAATTTAGTAAATGTGGCCACAATAGGGTGGCATAAGCGGGCGATTTGTGTGCTATTTCTTTCCAGTTGAGTCACCATATAAAGGGCATATCGTTGTAACTTTATATCTACAGTGTGTAGTGTGATGTGGTATGCATATTCAGATTGTTTGTTCCAAATTTTTATCATATTGGCTATTTCTTATTCGTTATCTGCTGTTTTCTACACAGAAAATAAAACAACGCTTACAAATAATAAGTGGCAAGGAATTTTTTAATGTCCTATGTTTGTAGCGGTTGAGAGAAAGCTATATAACATAGTTTAGGATCTTATCTTTCTACATTAATTAGTGATTTAGATTCAATAAGGAATGGAAACACACCCTTGAAATTTATTCTTCAAAAAATTCCATTTCTCGTAAACAGACGTTTTAGAGTTAATTCATATCTTTTGTAAAAAAATAACAATTTACTGTTTCATACCAAATATAGAATAAATGTACATACAACAACGCACACAGATTTACATTATATATATATTATATATATATAATATATATATATATATATATATATTATATATATATATGTCTATGTATATATCTATCTATCTATACACACACACACCCAATATATATATATATACACCACACACACCCACACACACACCACACCATATATAATATATATATATATATATATATATGAATATGTAAATATATATGTGACTGTGTGGTAATGGTTCCGGGTTCAGTCCCCTGCATGGCACCTTGAGCAAGTGTCTCGTACTTTAGCCTACGGCCGACTAAAACCTTGTCTCCCTCAATCTCCTTCTGATCACTGTTGTCTTCTTACAAAAGAATACTAGATACACTGCTAGAATTATAAACAAGATGGTCACAAAGCAACGTCTTCAACCATATGTCTCCGTGGCTAAAAATAGTTGCAGCAATACCTATGAGCATTTTACGATATATAGGTATGTGTGTGAAGGTGCGTTGCCTAGTGGTTAGGGCGTTGCATTCACGATCACTAGATCGCTGGTTCGACTCTCCAGACTAGGCAGCACGTTATGATCTTGAGCAAAGCATTTCATTTCACTTGCTCAGCAGTAAATATCCTCCTGAACCTACAAAAGAGATGAGTAGTACCAAATTACCATTCCTAGATAGAATGGCAATAAAAAGTACACCACCATTACCACAGATATATATCAAAAACACACGGACGCACATCAATACCTGAATTGTAAGTCATGCTATCCACCACATACAAAACGCAACATTCCATACTTTGTACTCTACTTATAGAAAATGGCATACAGCGAGCTATAAAAATACCCATACAACAACTGAGAACAACCGAAAGAAGAGGATAACTGGAACAGGTCATACCATTTATAGTGACACACAACCCAACCATTGCTCAAATGAATTAAAAGACATAATCACAGATCGAACTATGGTTCTTAGTAAAACTTGAAAAAAATTGTTAAAAGGCAAAGTTTGACCTTAGCAAAAGAAGACCAGTCATTCACTGTATCTAAATGCAGTGATAGACGATGTGGCACACGTGCCAATTCATTCATACCAGCCAATATAGGAACACAAGAGCAGGGAAAATATTCAAAAGCAAATATTTAATTTACTGCATCAAATATTCACAAAAATAAAAATTTTACTTACTGCACCAAATGCCTAAATTGTGAAGAACTTTATATGGACAGACTGAAAATGCACTATCAGAACGTTCACGTGTGCACTGACACAAATTAGAGACCCAGATGTCCGTCAGATACCTTTGAGTAACCAGCTAGCTAAATGCAGACGAAAATATATTTTCATTCTACAAACTATACAGTTCAAGTGAAATTGAAAGAAAAATCAGAGAAAAGAACTTTATTAATAAATACCAAACCAAGCTAAATAAACAATAATAATAATACTTAGAGGTACTCTTTCTACTGCTGCGACCACTAACAACACTAAAGGTGCTCATTATGATGATAGAATGAAAATACCAGCTAAAAGTCAGTAAAAATAATCTTATTTTCAAGTTTAAAGTTCTATTACCACAGCTACTCCTACCGCCACCACCGCCACCAACAGCGACAACAATAATAAAGGAGATGATAATGATGATGGCGATAACTGAAATATAAAAATCCCTGGGAAATAATATTTACAACATTTCTAAAAATAGACCAACAATTACTACTTTGGCCAGGGTCAAAACACAGGTCTCTTGACATGTTCAACAAACCGTGACGCCTAAACCAAACAATCAAATTAAATAAATTAGTAAAATCACACACTGATTGGTTAGAATACAGTTTGCTAAATTTAACATTCTGGGACACAGCTTATCCACTGACTACAGACAGAAATTGCAAAACATAACTGTCACCACGACTACATGGACCTGAAGATTGCATAGTTTAATGCATGAAAGTACTAGTTCAATCAGAATGGGCATTTAATATTCTATCATTTCGTTATATTCTCGTATCTAATATTACATCACTATAAGATTGTGAATAAAACGTAAAAATCAAAGTTGGAATTTCTTTGAGTAATATATATATATATATATATGTGTGTGTGTGTGTGTGTGTGTGTGTTGTGTGTGTGTATGTATGCCATTTGGAGCAATCAGAAAGGATCTGTCTTTCATCGACTGGTCTTTTACTCTCAATTCCACCCATATTGAGACCGCACGGCAGCACTTTGAGAACATTGTCCACCTATACATGCTCTAAACATGCTCCCACGAAATCTACTAACACAAACAGAAACCGGCTCCCTAAAAAGAAAAAAACACTCATCAGGTGCATCAAAAGACTCAATAAAAAAAATCAACCAATTAAAATATTCCCACATACAACATCCACATTCAATAACAATGAAAAGGCTAGAGCTGGAAAAACTTCATCTGCAGACCGACATGAAAACCTCCATTGAAAATCAAAGAGCTGTGGAGAAACAGTGGGTAATCAAAAACATCAAACACAACCCAAAAGTGTTCTATTCTTATGCAAATAAGCATAGAACCACTGTCTCACCCATTGGGCCATTGATTGATGATAACGGCATTCCCCAACGCGATGCTAAAGAAATGGCAGAAATACTGCAGAAACAATACTGCTCTGTCGTTAGTGTTCCCACTGTATTTGACGTAAGAGAAGCGAACGAAATCTCAGACATAACCTTCACTGCCACTGACATCATAGCAGCAATAAATGAGGTCAAATATTATTCTGCTGTAGGCCCTGATAGATTCCCCGCTAGTCTCCTGAAGGAATGTAGACACCAACTTGCAGTCCCTCTGACCAACCTCTGGAGAAATTCGTTAGACTCAGGTTATGTACCGAAACAGCTTCTATCCCAGTCAGTCATCCCAGTTTTCAAACAGGCAAACAGATCCCTCGCAGTCAACTATCGCCCAATCTCACTCACCTCCCACATCATTAAAGTGTTTGAAAGAGTGTTAAGATCAAGGATAGCTGACTTCCTGGAGACCCACACACTCCTAAATGCAAATCAGCATGGCTTTCGCTGTGGCAGGGACTGTCTAACACAGCTCTTACTCCACATTGAAGATATACTCAAAGCCTTGGGAACAGGTTCGAACTCTGATGTCATATATCTTGACTTCAGTAAAGCGTTCGACAGGGTTGACCATAATATCCTACTCTCAAAATTGGCAAATGTTGGAATCCGTGGAAAACTTCTACACTGGATTAAGTATTTCCTGGCGAATAGAACACAACATGTAGTTGATGGAGTCCACTCAAGCCCAGCAAAAGTCACCAGCGGTGTCCCCCAGGGGACTGTCTTGGGCCCGCTACTCTTTATAATTTACATAAACGACCTTTCCAGTGTCGTACATTACTGCAAAGTGAAAATATTTGCTGATGACACTAAGCTCCAGCAAATCATCAATGAAGAAGCAGACCGAACTCAACTCCAGTCTGATCTATATGCTGTGAGTCAATGGGCAGACAGAAACAAAATGCAACTGAACGAGGGAAAATTTGAGCTGATGCATTTTGGAAGAAATTCCTCACTAAAACAGCCATACTCTCTTCTTCAGGGGAACCGCTCACAGCCTCTAACAATATCAGAAACCTGGGTTAATTGTTGATGACGATCTCAGTTGGAGTGCACACATCAACAATAAGGTCGATATAGCTCGTAGGATGAGTTCCTGGATCTTAAGAACTTTCCGGTCCAGAGAACAAGGTGTCATCATACCACTTTTCTTTTCCTTTGTACGGCTACACCTTGAAAAACTGCTGCCCACTGTGGTCTCCCCATACAAGACAAAACATCTCGAGGATTGAATCACCCCAGAGAGCACTCCCTAAACGAATTGAAGACATGGCTGCTCTCGATTATTGGGACCGCCTTAAAGCCTGAAACTCTACTCTCTCCAGCGTCGCCGTGAGCGGTACGTCATTTGTACGATGTGGAGAATATACCGCTAACTTTGCCCAAACGACCTGAACATTAGCTTCAAGGTTCATCCAAGACTGGGACCACGGGCCATACGTCCCCTGCCCAATTCAAGATCACAGCATACATGTACACTGCAACATAATTTCTTTTTCTCACAGGCCCTGTTCTATTTAACATTGTCCCGAAAGAGATCAAAGAGGAAAAGGATCCCATCAACTTTAAACGGAGTCTGGATAGATTCCTGCAAGGAATACCAGATAAGCCACCCATAATTGGATACAACTCACCCAACAAAAACTCACTACTTGAATGGACCATAAACAAAACTGATTTAAACAGGATTCAGATAATCCTATCAGGTGGTGCTATTAAGTTAGACATGGCCTGGACCAATCTTTGGTCGAAACATATCTAAGTTTTATCCAAGTATATATATATATATATATATATATATATATATATATTATATATATATATATATTCTTTCATTTGTTTCAGTCATTTGACTGCGGCCATGTTGGAGCACCGCCTTTTGTCGAACAAACCGACTCCAGGGCTTATTCTTTATAAACCTAGTACCTACTCTGTCGGTCACTTTTGCCGAACCACTAACTTACGGAGAGTAAACACACCCCATCGGTTGTCAAGAGATGGTGGGGGGACAAACACAGACACACAAACATATATGACGGGCTTCTTTCAGTTTCCGTCTACGAAATCCACTCACACTGCTTTGGTCGGCCTGAAGTTATAGTAGAAGACACTTGCCCAAGGTACCACACAGTGGGACTGAACACGGGACCATGTGGTTAGTAAGCAATATACTTACCACACAGTAATCTACTTACCACAGAGACTCAGCGCTTTCAGATATTGTCGGTAAATAAAACTTTTAACCGAAGGTATTTTACCAGTGAACGTTCCTTGTAACCCTTCAATTTCTTCTATGAGACCGGATGATTTAGAAGATTAATATTGTAAGCCGTAATATAAACTGCTCAGAACTAGGGTTTTCCCTAAATATGAAACTAACTACCGGTTCCCTTGTCATGAATGTTCGTAGGATGCAGCCTATGAGTTTGCTGCATTTAAAGAAGTCGTTAGTGCCCTGAATCATTATGTTACCGTGTGTCAAATATTGCGATTTGGGTGAATTCGTTTGTAATGTAGAAGCTGAAATTTTGAAGTACTAATTTTCACATTTTTCCTAGCCATCGATATTTTTGTGTAGCTCGTTCCCTGATGTATACGACGTATTACAGGTAACTTAGAGAGAAATCTATTTGCAGTACTATTATGACATTCTCTCTTCTCGCTTCTTCTTCTTCTTCTTCTTCTTCTTCTTCTTCTTCTTCTTCTTCTTCTTCTTCTCTTCTTCTTCTTCTTCTTCTTCTTCTTCTTCTTCTTCTTCTTCTTCTTCTTCTTCTTCTTCTTCTTCTTCTCTTCTTCTTCTTCTTCTTCTCTTCTTCTTCTCACCTTCGTTAAGGAATCTCTTCGTATAATCAGTTCCTTCTTTTGTACTTTTCCTTCCTGAAACCGGTACTGAACTGTTTTTATGTAAATGTATGTGTGTGTGTGTGTGTGTGTGTGTGTATCCTCTAAGTTCGTTTGCGGGAAACGTTTTGAATATGCATATAAAAGCTCCTATTTATTGCATTATGCCTGATACCAACAGGCAAAAGCGGTATTTTACGGTCGCACCCCGAGGTGCGCCGATATAAGGTGGGATAAATATAGTAATAATGATAATAATCCATGGTCGGAATTTTAAAATATTTTAACTCTTCGCTACGCGCGTTTCCACCATCACATATTTCTTAAGATCATCGTCCATACTCCTGAGATGATTATAATACAGTCCATAGTATCCGTGGACATCGGGCGAATCATATTCATGCATTCATTTCTTCGGCGCGATATCTGCGTGTGTACCGTTGGCGATTTTTTTTTCCTCCGTCTTCCCTTCTCTGGATCTTTCTTTTTCTTATGTTTCTGACGAAGAGCTCCGCTCGAAACGTAAAACCCTCCTTCTTCCCTTCCTTCCTGAGCGTCCAATAATACTATATTTGTTCCACGTCCTCGCGTTGTTGCGTTTTCTCTTTGTGTTTTCATGTTTGGATTAACTATATATATATATATATATATATATATATATATATATATATATATATATATATATATATATATATATATATATATATATATATATATATATATATATATATTTATATATGTATATGCGACGGGGGATTGATAAAATCGTTAGAGGTTCGTACAAAGGCAAATACTAATACGACAGGTTGTCAAAGGTTGTTACATAACTTAGTAGTGTTGCTGATGTTGTTGGTGGTGGTGGTGGGGGTTAGTGGTGGTGGGGGGGGGGTTTAGTGGTGGTGGTGGTGGTGGTGGTGGTGGTGGTGGTAGTGGGCACCCCGGTTACCTGAGGGTGTTACTTATCGGAAGGGGGGCGCTAAGAGTGGATGTTCAAGAAAAATTCTGAAAATGCGAAGTAAATAACTAATTAAACAGCTGATCAAACAAATGATTAACGAAATGAATAATTAATAATTAACGTAAGTAGGCCAAGTAAATTAATAATAAAGGAGAAAATATTTAGTTGTACAAATAATTATTATATGCGTTGTAATTGTGTGTAATAGTTTAATTAATAACTGTTTCAAATTTTGGCACACGGCCAGCAATTATGTATTATGTATGCAGCTGATGGCTTCAATGGCAAGTCTCAAAGATTTTAGAGTAAATATATAGACGAATCGGGTGTTTTTGTGGTTACATCCCCGTCTGTTCACAGAACGAGCAAACATACTTGAAATATCAAAGATAAGCGTAATGGGAAAATTATGCCTTTTAGATGTGTAAATGTAAAATCAGGGGCGGATCCGTTCAGCAGGTTTTGGACCAGCAGTGTTTATGTTCTGGGATCAAATGTGGCTGATGTTTACATAACTTTCTTGTTGTTAATAAAACGGTCTACATGTAAGTTCCTGTAAGTTTAAAACTTCAAAATGATCTACCTGTGAGTTTGAAACTTCGAGAATGTATTCTGTGGATTCAAATGAAATTAAATGAGACAATAACTACAGTGTATTTGATGCCATAAAGGACGCACCCCAATTTCAGCAGCGCACATTCAGGTTTAAAATGTTTTTAGAGCACTAAAGTATGTAATATAGGCCCAACTTTCCATTTAGGGCCCGGAAGATTTTTTTTTTTTTTTGAAAAATAGTGTGTCTTATGTGGCTTCAAATGCGGTAAGTCCAGAAAAAATCCTGTGTTCGGGTGTATGCTCGTGGGCTGTAGGAAACCAATGTGAAGGCGCGTGGTTTAGTGGTTAGGGATATTCGGTTCGCTATCGTAAGGTTGTGGGTTCGATTCCTAATGACGCATTGCGTCCTTGAGCAAGACACTTAATTCTTGTTACTCCAGTTCACTCAGTTGACAAATATGAGTTATACCTGTAATTCAAAAGGGGCCAGCGTTGTCACATTCTGTGTCATGCTGGATCTCACTTTAAGGTTACGCGTGTCTGTGGAGTACTCAGCCACTTGCATGTTAATTTCATGAGCAGTTTGTTCTGTTCATCAGATCAACTGGAACCCGCTAAGTTTATGCGGACGTAAACGCACCAATACCGGATATAAAACGGTGATGGGGAGACAAGCACAAACGCAAAGACACATACCCCACACACACACACACACACATACATACATACATACATACATACATACATACATACATACATACATACATACATACATACATACACACATATACGATGGGCTTCTTTCAGTTTCCGTCTACTAAATCCATTCTCAAGGATTTGATCGGCCCAAGGCTATAGTGGAAGACACTTGCCCAAGTTACCCCGCACTGGGGCTGAACCCGGATCCCTGAGGTTGGGAAGCAAGTTTTTTACCACACATGCATAATGATGAATTCTCGTCTCAGAAAGTCAAACAATTTATGAGCGCGCGCGTGTGCGTGTGTGCTTGGTTATATTAATGTGTGTATGTATGTGTGCGCGTGCATTTTTGTGTGCATGTGTATGTGTGTGTACATATATATACATGCATATAGAGAGAGTAAGAGAGAAAGAGAGAGAAGTAAATATGTAAAGACAGACAAATAGATATATACACAGACAATAACACAAAAAATCGATAAATGCACGTTCATTCAAATCCATTTATCATTCATATTTATGTTCATATATCAACACGTATAAAGTAGCAGACCAGTAAGTGAATGCATGTGTGTGTGTGTGTGTGTAAAACTAATGAATGTGTGTAAATATGTAAATATTCCACATGTGCGTGTGTATTTATAAGCAGACAATTGTGGGCAGTGTGTGGAAAGACGTCTTTATATCACTTATCGACATGAGATGTTTAATGTGGCTACTTCACGCATTTCCCTTCCTCATCTCACACATACATGTTGATTGTTACATGTTCACAGACGATTGCCGTTTCTTTGTGCTTTCCCATCGTCAACGGCATTTCTGACTTTCCGTCTATGACTTCTTAGATGATTATTCAACCCTCCTACAGATCTGCATAACTGTGCGCTTACAACTTGGTAGGTCAGTATGCGTCGCCTTACTTCCATCGTCACAAGACTTTCAGTAGACGGAATGACAAGGGAGATCAGCATAAAAGAACATCTCTACGTCATTGCATTATAAGTACAACACGAGTGCCATTCTCTACGTCCGTGATTAGTAACTAGTGA
This sequence comes from Octopus sinensis, assembly GCF_006345805.1. Lineage (NCBI taxonomy): Eukaryota > Metazoa > Mollusca > Cephalopoda > Octopoda > Octopodidae > Octopus > Octopus sinensis. The sequence continues at coordinate 59,474 of NW_021835995.1, forward strand.
CAGACCGAAGCGAGATGACCAATAATCGGTGAAACCTCTGCTTTTACATTAAAGTGTCCCTCTTCTATAAGGATTCTGTGACGTCAGTAGGGGGTCCTCTGAGCCGTTAGTTTTAATTAGATGTCTATTGACTCTCCTGACCTCATCTACCATTTGGCTTTTATAGCGGCAGCAGTCCCAAAAATATCCAACTCACCAAGCATGTTTAGCTTTATTAGCGTTTTAGGCACCAAGACGTATTGGGTTACATTTTACCTGTAGCACTCAAGAGCGACCTGACATAGACGTACATTCGTGCACATATACATATGTACAAGGCACATACATAAATAAATGCGAGTGTGAGAGTATGTATCAGTGTTGTTCTATTTTTACGTGTATATATATATAAGGATAGGATCGTTAATTTAAAATAAAACGATTTTATCAAGTGGTCAGCATGGAAAAATAACCTTCAGAGGTAATAATTATTAAAATTATAAATTAGGGTATCTACGAGATACCACCGTACTGAAAATAGCAGCCATGATCTGGCTTTAAAACCACCCAAATTGTCCATATATCAACACGGAGAGAAAACAAAGAGACAATATGAAACTAGTAAAAAATTACAGGATAATTCTAGTTCTAGATCCGGATTTCTGACTTTGCATTTATGGAGTCAGATCATGTCTGCTATTTTCAGCATGGTGGTATCTCGTAGATACCTTAATTTATAATTTTATATATGTATATATTATATATATATATATATATATTATATATATATATATATAGTGGGGAAAACATTAGAAATCTATGCAAATCAAATTTTTTATTTATAAAAGATGGAGGTAGAAATAGCACGGAAGGTAAGTCTAAAACATTTCAATTTAAGAGGGAATTTAATAAAGATGATTTTTTAAATTATATGATGAAAATAATACCGGTTTTGATGAATCTCATTTTATCAAATATCAGTAAAAAATTTATAAGAAATTGTAGTAAAAACATGTTCTTAACCCCCAGAGAGAAAATAAACTGTTTTCAATTTTTTATAAATTTTTATTGGTATTTGATAAGATGAGATTCATCAAAACCAGTAATATTTTATTCATATAATTTTTTAAATCATTTTTTACTAAATTCCCTCTTGAAATAGTTTAGACTAACTTCTGAGCTATTTCCACCTCCATCTTTTACGTACCTATCTGTGTGTGCGTGTGTGTGTGTGTGTGTGTGTGTGTGGGGGTGTGTGTGTGTGTATGCGTGTGTGTGTATTAGAGGGTGCGGTAACTATATTGTCGTCTAATGAAAATAACTCAGATATCTCATTTTACCAGGTATATTTACCAAAATTGCGTAAAAATATCTTAAGATACTAAAGAGTAAATTTATTCAATAAAATAGCCATTGGCTTCAACCATGGCCTCCAGACAACTTATCTAGATATGCAACTATGTGCATGAGAATACATGCATAAAACATACAAATCTACACATACATACATACATACATATCTACATTTTTTTTATTTATGCGCCCTTCTCAAGCCTAGCCGGGTTCATGGGCCCAGTTTCCCGGTTTCTGTGGCGTATGTGTCCCCCCCCCCAGCTGGACGGGACGCCAGTCCATCGCAGCGTTACTTAAGAAACAGGAAGAAAGAGTGAGAGAAAGTTGGGGCGAATGAGTACAACAGGGGTCGCCACCACCCCCTGCCGGAGCCTCGTGGAGCTTTAGGTGTTTGGGCTTAATAAACACACACAACGCCCGGTCTGGGAATCGAAACCGCGACCCTCCGACCACGAGTCCGCTGCCCTAACCACTGGGCCATTGCGCCTCCACATATCTACATACATACAAACAAAAATACCCTGATATTGGAAATTCCAATGTAGGAGCCTTGTATCTGGGTTAGAAACCGGTTCTTTCTCCATTGGCAAGAAATCTTAAAATAAACTGAATAATGACATACATACATACATACATACATACATACATACATACATACATACATACATACATACAGGATATCTCACTGGTTCACAAGGAAACAGGAATACCAAAATTAAATACTGTTTCTTTGTGGATGATTTAAAACTTTATGCAAAGAATATGCGTGAGATGAAAAAGAGCCTTGACCTAGTTACAACATTCTCAAAGGATTCAAAGGATGTAGGGTTGGAGGTTGGTCAGGATAAATGTCGTTATATGGTTGTGAAAAGGGAGAAAACTGTAAACCAGACTAGCAGCATCCCCATCAATGACTTCACTGTTTCCCTTTTATCTGACGAGGAATGTTACAGGTATCTAGGAGTGGATGAAAGCATATCTTACAATGGCACCTGTAACAACACGCGTTACTAAAGAATATTACAGCTGAATAAAGAAAATTTAGACCTCAGAACACTCTCCGCATTCAATAAAACAGTGGCCCACGATGCGTTTGCAGTGCCAGTACTCATGCCAACATTTGGGCTACTTGATTGGGCACTTGATGAGATCCGAGCCATTGATGTGAAACCCCCAAAAAATATTAACAAGCACACATAATTTCCACATAAACAATGACGTAGACCGCATCTACCTAAAACGAAACAAGGCGGTAGAGGTTTAACATCGATCCAAAATGCCTTTGAATGTCGTATCATATCCCTTCGGCAATATCTTTTAACCACCAAGTGTTGAAGTGCATCCTTGACCAAGTAAACATATATGAGGGTGATAATATTATAAGACCAGGAAGGCATCTCCTTGAGCAGCATTCCTTCTCTGATAACCTTAAATACATGCCCAAAGAAACCGCAGGGCTCACCCGCAACATATCATTAGATGAAAGGATGAGTATATATGAGCAGAAGACTATTCATGGATATGTTAATAGAAAGCTCCGAGATGATAGCAACATTGATCATCAAAGTGGTCTATCATGGACCAATAACCGGATTACTACCTTCCACTATGAAGGCTATGCGTTTGCAATACAGGAACAGGAAATGTCAACAAAGTACCTCATGCACAAAAGGGATGGAGATGCAGAAAAAGCAATAAAATATGACAACCAATGCAGACTTTGTGGAGTTGACACCGAATATATGACCCACATCATTAGCAGTTGTCTGAAAATGTCATCACGGTATTATCTACTGATGAGACATGATGTTGTTGCTAGAACACTCGATAATGAAATCCGTCGATATCTCCGAAGAAATAAGTACACACAATATGGTAGAAGCCGTAGCCACTCATAATAAAAAGGAGTACTGGTGGAATGTCCCTGTGAAGACATCAATAACATGTAAGTAGCACAGACCTGATATAATGATTTGGGATAGAGAAGAGAAACTGTGCACAATTGTGGAAATTAGCTGCCCAGCGGATGTTAACATAAAACTGAAGATCAGTGAAAGAGAGAACACCTATGCTGAACTATTGAGAAATCAGCAGTTACTCTATCCAGAGTACAAGTTCAGGTTTATGCCTGTAATCATTGGGGCCCTGGGATATGTAACACACTCCCTTTCTGGACGTTTATCATTTAGATACATATGAGCATGTCTAGAATTGCAACTTTATGTATGAGAATACATACATAAAACAAAATATACAAATTTACCTATATACATACATACATGCGTACATACATACACATACATACAAATGTATATACACATACATACACACATCTGTACATGCATATATACACTTGTATACATACACACATATATGTGTACATACATGCATGCATACACATGTGCATACATATATACACATGTGTACATACATACATACACATGTGAACATACATACACACATGTGTACATACATACATACACATGTATACAAACATTCACACACGTGTGTACATACATACATACACACATGTACAGACATAAATACATACATACATATATGTACATGCATACATACATGCATACATACATATATGTACATGCATACATGCATACATACATATATGTACATGCGTACATACATGCATACATAGTTACATACATACATGCATGCATACATACATACATACATGCATGCATACATACATACATGCATACATACATACATGCATACATGCATACATACATACATACATGCATGCATACATACATACATGCATACATACATACATGCATACATGCATGCATACATACATACATGCATACATACATACATGCATACATGCATACATACATACATACATACATGCATGCATACATACATGCATGCATACATACATATATGTACGTGCATACATGCATACATGCATACATGCATACATATATGTACGTGCATACATACATACATGCATGCATACATACATACACATGTTTACATACATACACACACACATGTGTACATAGGTTTATAAAAGTGCTTGCACTAGGAATATGAACCTTATTAAGAGAAAATATATAACATATTGGATTTCCTACAAAATGGACAATCTGTCTATAATTTCGAATGTTTTCGTATTTTGTTTTACTCGTCCTCCATTCCTGTATATTATATTATCGATCTAAATATGAATCCATACATTTTCTTATCTTTATTCTGCAATATGTAAATACTTTGAGAAGACAGACTGTCCTACAAGGTATTTTTAACTATAATCAATAATACACACGCATGCACACACACACACACACATTCACACACACACACCACACACACACACGCACACACACACACACACACACACACACAACACAGATCTTTGAGGCAAAACACCGATAAATTAATATCAAAACACGACTAGACTTTATATAATAACAATTTCACGCAAGATAACGACAACAACAACAACAACAATAATAATAATAATAATAATAATAATAATAATAATAATAATAATAATAATAACGTTGTACCTCATGTCCTGCAATTAAAACCCAAAAGACGTAAATGGACACGTGAGGAATACATTTCTATCTTACACGCATACTTCACAGCAATGCTCTACCCACAAAATGAAAATACAACAAAACATACATATAAAATATGGAAGGAAAATAATAGAGATATAGACTTGGATACAGCAATGAACCCTAATAAATTAGCTAACGTACGAAGATACATTCTCAAAGCCAAAAAAATATCAGAAATAGAAATAGAACATTTAAAAGAAAAAATACACCAGGAAAATGTAGATAGAAGCCACACAACAATGCCCAATAATATAAACACTGAAACTGTAAAACACGAAGACAAACGCAACATTCCCAACAAACACGATGTAAACAACGATGGGGAGCCTAATGATTATGATAATATAAAAAATAAAATAATCAAATAATCAAAGCCCAAAATGGACCACCGACCATACCTCCCAAGAATAAAAATAAACACAATAACAACACCAATTATAAACAACATAAACCTAGCCGTCACTGAACTAGCCACTGAAACAAAAAAAAGTGATATCACTGAACTAAATGACTTGATATACGCAGCAGCCACTGCAGCCACAAAAGAAGCTGGATACTCACCCAAACCCGCCCAACAGGAGTACCACCACCCAAACAAACCCTGTGGATAAATAACATCCAAAACAAAATAAAAAAAATTAGAAAAGACCTGTCGATTCTTAATGAAATCAGCAAACAAGCAACGCTACTGAGCAACAAAAAGAGAACAAAAATGCTCCGCAAATATAACATCACAGAAAAAGATTTGCCGGAGATAAAAGAAAAGCTGAAGCAAGATATCCTTGCCAAAGCTCAAAGGATCCGCCGGTACGAGAAACGCCAACGCTTCTTTGAACAGAACAAAAAGTTCAACTCCGACCCCAAAAAGTTCTACCAAGAACTGGGCAAAAATAAAATAGAAGTCACTGCAGCACCAACAGCAGAAGTATTGGAAGAATTCTGGAAAGAAATATGGTCGGCGAACGAACAGCCAAAAAAAAGGAGTATGAAAGTAACAAACTCGGCATCTGAACAACTTTGGACCCCCATAACAACTGAAGAGGTCACCCAGGTACTGCAAAAACTAAGCAACTGGAAGGCATCTGGGCATGACAAGATCCCCAACTTCTGGTTGAAATATCTAACAGGAATGCACAAAAAGCTGGCTGAAAACTTTAACAGCATACTAGCAGAGCCAGAGACAATGCCTGAATGGCTCACGAAGGGGAAAACCATCTTAATTCCCAAATCAAATGAAACAACAAAACCAGAAACTACAGACCAATAACCTGCCTCCCTACTATGTTCAAGGCATTTACTGCAGTGATATCGCAAAGGCTGAACAAGCACCTGGACGAAAACAAACTGTTCCCAGAAGAGCAGAAAGGATGCCGCAAGGGCTCATATGGCTGTAAAGATCAACTAATGATTAATAAAGCCGTAACTGAAGACAGCCACAGAAAGAAGAAAGGCCTCAGTATGGCCTGGATTGACTACAAAAAGGCGTTTGATAGCATCCCCTACACATGGATCCTCGAAACACTAGCCATTAACAAAGTAGCACCAACAATCATAAAATTCATAGAGCACTCTATGAATAAATGGCAAACAGTCCTACACCTCCAAACAAAAGAGGGACTCATGAAAACCAAAGACATCCCCATTAGAAGAGGAATATTCCAGGGAGACACGCTCTCTCCACTCCTTTTCTGCTTGGCACTGTCACCTCTATCTGATATGCTAAATAGAACTGGATGCGGATATAAATGTTACGGCAAAACGATCAGCCACCTTTTATATATGGATGGCCTAAAACTATACGCTGCAAATGACAAACAGCTGGAAACACTATTAAAGACAGTTCATGGATTTACCAAAGAAATAGATATGAAATTTGGATTAGAAAAATGCGCCAAAGTAACCATGAAAAGAGGAAAACTAGTTAAAAGTAACAACATCACACTAGATAAAACCAATGAAATAAAAGAATTAGACCAAAGCCAAACTTACAAATACTTAGGAATCCATGAACTAGATAAGACACAACACACACAAATGAAAGAGAAAATAAAAAAAGAATATTATAGACGAGTTAGATCAATACTAAAAACAGAGCTCAATGCTAAAAAACAAGATAATAGGTATCAACACTTTAGCTGTCCCAGTTATAAGTTACAGCTACAATATCCTTAACTGGACACGAAATGAACTGTCCAAAATAGATAGGAAAACAAGAAAAATACTGACAGGATCTAGGATGCATCACCCAAAATCTGACATAGAAAGACTATATATACAACGTATAGAAGGTGGTAGAGGCCTTATACAGCTGGAAAACTACTATAAAATAACCACCATAGGACTGCAAAAATACCTACTTCAGAAGGAAGGAAAACTGATCCAGATAGCAGCAAAACACGAGCAAAACAAAAAACTGTTCTCAGTATTTAAGGAAGCTGACAAATACAAACAAGAAATCATACCACCTAATAAACACAAAGAAGAAGAAGAAGATGATGAAGAAACAACAAAAGCTATAAAACAAATGAAATCCAAACTAAAAATAGAACAGCAACGAGCCATGATAAAACGATGGCAAGAAAAGCCCCTTCATGGTAAATACTGCACTAAACTAAACGCAAAAGAAATAGACAAAGAAAAATCCCAGCAATGGTTGAGAAGCTCAGGACTCAAAGCAGAAACAGAGGGATTTTTAATTGCAGCACAAGACCAGAAATTACCAAAAACATGTAATGAAAAGAAATATTACAAGTAACTGCAGAATATGTGAAGATGGACAAGAAACAATAAATCATATTATCTCTAGCTGCCCAGTCCTGGCTAAGAAGGAATATATTCACAGACATGACAGAGTTGGAACCTACATACATTGGAAGCTATGCCAACATTATGGAATAACAACAGAAAAAAGATGGTATAGGCACACACCAGAAAAGGTCACAGAAAACGAGAAAGCAACCATACTCTGGGATATGCCGATACACACAGATAGAGAAATTAAGGCCAACAGACCAGATATAGTTGTCAGAGATCATGAAGAAAAAAATGCTTTCTAATTGATGTATCAATACCGGCAGATGACAACGTGTCTCTAAAAGAAATGGAGAA
>NW_021835995.1:72500-87500 GCF_006345805.1 Octopus sinensis
GGTGAGTTGTTTGAATTTTAATTTTAAGAGTAACAACGATGACGCACAGAATATACATATTTATTACATCCGCTTTAGCTAAGGCAGGTGTATTGTTTTCAGTCGTATTTGTTTGCCCGCGAACAAAATATCTCAAGAACCGTTGGATGGATTTGGACGAAACTTTCAGGGATGCTTGACCTCGTAACTGGTACAAACTGTTCATTTTTAGTATTCTCGTTTGTGAGAGCGGTCGAGTTTATTTCAGATATTCTCATTTTAAAAATGATCTCCGGCTAATCGTTGGGAAGACGTCGGTTTTGCCTTGACGGACATTTGCGCTCTCTGAGGGCTCTTGTTTATTTATTTATTTACCTAAATATCTATCTATTTATTTATTTATTATTCTTTATACAATATTTCACTGTTTCGGTATTCAGGGAAAGCATAAAATGTAAATTAGTTTTTAACACTTTTTGCCTTTTACTTGCGTTAATCATCTGACTGCGGCCATGCTAGGGCACCGCGTCGAAGAATTTTTAGCCGAACGAATCGATCCCAGGTGTTTTTTTAAACCTGACACTTATTCAATCGGTCTCGTTTTGCCGAACCGTTAAGTTAGGTGAGCGTAAATACACCAACACCAGTTAACAAGCGGTAATGGGGGAAAACACAGACATACATACATACACAGACACACACATGCACATATGTGTGTGTGTATGTATATATATATATATATATATATATATATATATATATATACAATGGGCTTCTTTCAGTTTCCATCTGCCAAAGCCACTCACAAGGTTTTGATCGGAGCGAGGCTATAATAGAAAACACTTTCCTAAGGTGCCGTGCTGTGGGACTGAACCTGGAATTATGTGGTTGGGACGCAAACTCCTTACCACATAGCTACAGTTGTCCATTGTCAGATTTTATATCCATGTCTACTAAAGTACACCATTTACTTTCTAATAGAGAAATACTCTAAGCTGAAGTAAACCCACTAAAAAATATGATTTACCAAATATGATTTACCAAATATGATTCACCGTTCAGCCAAATTTCTCTTCATAATTGGAATCCAACCAGAAATGGAATATTATGGCTGTCTAAGTTTCAGACATTTATTACATTTTTTACACAATATTTTTGCTTTTTGATCTGTTACCAGAGCACCATAGATTCCTACAGAAGTCTCTGCGTCGCTGCTAGACCTTTTAGAAATGGCAACAAAATCTCTCTCAAACCAAAGCCTACCATCTAGAAGTTTTTAAAAAATCGAACAACATACTCTCTGGTATACAAGCAAGAAGATGCGACGGTTAAGGCTATAGCACACTTTCGACCATAAGTCTGCTCGATGATTAATAATCCAGGGCAAAAGAGCAACAACAACACAAAATTCTTTTGCTTCTTAAGATCCTTTGATAATCTGAAATGCCTAGGCTTAATGGATTATTTCTAAGTTCCTTAAGAATGACATGTTTGCTAGCATACAGAACTAATATTGCGGTTTGAACTTTCAAATTGAGAAGAATTTGCTAAAATCTGATCATTCCAAATATTTTCTAATATTTCTTCTCTAACCATCCATCCTCCCTGGGATAGAATCCTCAGCCGTCCCCTCGATAGAGTCCTATCAGAAACAACTGTCATACTTTCCATCTGAATTCCTAAGTGTGACCAACTAAGACTATGGATGTTATCCAACCATTTTGTTATTGGTCTTCCCCAGGTTTCCTGTTCATTGGCTCAGTTTCAACGATCCATCTTGGGATTCTTTCCTCTAATATTCTAATCACATTTCCATAATATCCGAATTGTGACGTCTCAATGCAGAGAAACAGCAGCTCGACCCGGAGAGACTTCGTGATCTCCGCGATAAGCACCCTGTCGTGTAAAGTTATTCCAGAGATCTTTCGAAAGATTGAGTTAGCTGCTTGAACACGGAAAACGTTTTTGCAATTATACCAGTTACACTCAGGGTGGAACTCAATTCTTGTCTAAAACAATTTGTGTTATTCACCTTTATATGGAATAATTCCATTTTCATTACTAAGATGCGATAATCTTTTCTACTCTAGGCACAAAGCCTGAAATTTTGGAGGGTAGGGGGCCAGTGGATTAAATCGACCCAGTACGCAACTGGTACTTAATTCATCGACCCCGAAAGGATGAAAGGCAAAGTCGACCTCGGCGGAATTTGAATTCAGAACGTAGCGGCAGACAAAATACCTATTTCTTTACTGCCCACAAGGGGGCAAAACACAGAGAGGACAAAGAAGGACAGACAAACGGATTAAATCGACTATATCGACCCCAGTGCGTAACTGGTACTTAATTTATCGACCCCGAAAGGATGAAATGCAAAGTCGACCTCGGCGAAATTTGAACTCAGAACGTAACGGCATATGAAATACCTATTTCTATTTCTTTACTACTCACAAGGGGCTAAACACAGAGGGGACAAACAGGGACAGACAAAGGGATTAAGTCGATTATATCGATCCCAGTGCGTAACTGGTACTTATTAAATTGCCCCCGAAAGGATGAAAAGCAAAATCGACCTTGGCGGAATTTGAACTCAGAACGTAACAGCAGACGAAATACCGCTAAGCATTTCTACAGGCGTGCTAACGTTTCTGCCAGCTAGCTGCCTTCACTAAGATGCGATAATGAAACAGTGATATTGAATGATTTTTGCATTCCTTTCATGAAAAGGTTAAGCATTTGTCGTCTCAGAACCCATCAGCTAAACTGTCTTGAAAATATTATGTAGACGAGGTTCGTGATCTATTTTTCAATTCCAAAAGAATATTTGGAAATGATCACATGCTCTTTCTAAGACCTTCTCACTCTGTTTGTGAATAGAATCTTTCAAAAGACACTGTTTGTCACTAACAAAAGATATAATATTCACTAAATTCTTTTCTTCCTATATGTCCACGTTTAGTTCCATTCATTGGCTTAAAATCGACTCTTAAAGCTGTTTTAGAATCTACGTTTAAAAAAACGATAAAATATTACTTCAGGCAATTCATTGTTGATTTAATAGAAAACTCTTTTTGTGCGAATTGGCGTTTGGTTCCAGTCTTCATGCATTAACCTATTCAGAAGTTCTAACAAATTTTACTATTTGCTTTATCATTTTATACAAACTCATTTTAAACCTCACGATTCAATACTAATTTTCGGAGATTTAGCGCATGTAATAGCTTTCCTTTTTACAGTTGAAATTCTTTTATCTGTAAGAGTTTGACTCATGAATTGTATATTTTTATGACGCTAAACAGGCCGTTTGTCTTTATTTAATGGAAATCCCCAATTTTACAATCAATGCAATGCAGTTTGAAGTTTTCATTTTATATTTTTGTATAGAACTAAATGTGACAATATCATGCCTAACATAGCTGATCGTATTCCAGTTATAAACGTTTTATTATGTTCTAAAACATTTCAGTCTCTGAACCAGTTCCAAAATTCCTCTCTTATACTGAATCATTCCGTTATGAGAAATGAATGGAGTAATTCGAAACGATGCTTCCGAAAACTCTATTTTATGAAATTCTCATCCTATCATGTTTGCCACTCAACATTCCATCAGGAGTGAGTCAAAGATATCTGTCTTGAATAAATTTGCTCTTTGCAAATGGACACCGGTTTGGCTGTGTGGTTAAGAAGTAAGCTTCCCAACCACATGTTTCCAAGTTCGTTCCCACTGCATGGCACTTTGGGCAAGTGTCTTCTACTATAGCACCGGGATGAACAAAGCCTTCGAGAGGATTTGGTAAACGGACTATGGAAGCCCGTTGTATATATATATATGTGTGTGTGTGTGTGTGTGTGTGTGTGTGTGTGTGTGTGTGTGTGTTCATTAACACTATTTGACAACCGGTGTTGTGTTTACATCCCCGTAACTTAGCAGTTTGGCAAAAAAGATAAATAGAATAAGTACCAGGCTTTAAAAACTAAGAACTCTAGGGTCGACTCGTTCCGTTAAAATTCTTCAAAGCGGTGTCCCAGAATGGTTGCAGGCTAATGACTGGAACAAGAAAACAATAAAAGACATCAAAATCAATTTTCAAGCTCTCATTTATTTTTTTAGAATAGTTTAACAGAAGATCTCTCCAGCTCTTTTGATAAGGCTTAATATCTTTAGATCAGCTAAAGAAAACTACCAAAGAAAGCTGTTTTTATCTCTTGTTCCTGAAAAGGGTTGTCCTGGGTATGACCTTAAAAAGCATCTGGTAGTAGAAACCTGGTTCGGAAGTTCGAGTTTTTTGACAGTGTGGAACCACCTGTTGGTCACAATTGTTCCCGGGCCTATTCTGACCTGGATTTGTAGCACCCACTAGGGTCCTTCTTATGAGTTAATTAGTATGCCACAGAACTGCCAGTGGAAGTATGTCATTTACAAGCACCTCGATGGGCCCAGAACAAATGAGAGGCTTCAGCCCTTTAACTGCTCATCTACAAGAAGATAACTTCGCACAAATCCTGCATCCGAGTAACTACTGAGGTTTTGCCACTTGTTGCACCAGACCAGTGTATGTTTGAAGGACGAGAGTGTGAGACTGGTTCTACACAGAGTATGCCCACTGTAGCAGTATTCCTCGTGCTAATTGTTCAGCAAACGAAGGCACCAGCACCTATTCCATCACACTTTCTTCATAAGCCCAGTGACCGTTGGGAAACAAGTAGAGAATATTACTGGAAGCCTTCAACTTTGACCCTGTACAGAGGCGGTCAAAGGGTGATGGCCTTTTTCCACAGCCCTACACAATGCAGCTGTATCATGCTGAATCCTCGTTCGTCGCAGTGACGAGAGAATCCATCGCCAGAGTCTATCAACTGCGAAGATATCGGACGAAGTTTGAGGAAACGCTTGTTTCAATAAGTTAGTAAGAAGTTTATTTTCACTTGAGCTAATAATAAATATTTCTGTAATTTACAATCCCATGTTGGTCGATGCTTAAAATAAATTAGATTCAAAGACTTGAGCACTTTTAGGTGTAACATTGCCGATCCTCATCTATTAATTACTCAAAATTTTGTCATACAATTTTAATTATGAAGTTTAACATCAGTAATTAATTTTCTAATTATTTTTTATTAGCCGATAACTATAAGGAAAAATATAGTGCAAACGTTTCATTGATGTGTTCCAAGCCTTAGTATCAATGACATTTATTGAACTTTTGGAATCAATAAAAAGTTGACGGAGAAATTACAAACAGGTTACTGTATTTTTAGTATGCTACTCATAATAACGCTAGAAAGCTATAATAAAATGGACTAGTTTCAGAAACTTAGCATTAGCAGCTGATTGACTAAGATGGTGAGCTAGTAGAATCGACAGCACGTTGGACAAAACTCTTAGCGGGGTTTCTTCCGGCTCTTTACGTTCTGAGTTCATATCCTTCCAACTTTGCCTTTCATTTTTTCGGGATTGATAAAATAGAGTACCAGTCAAGTACTTGTTTGTTCCTTCTCGAACCATGCCTGGCTCATAGAGCCGGTTTTCTCGGTTTCCTTGGCGTATAGGATTCCCCACCTGGACGGGACGCCGGTCCGTCGCAAGTGAGCTGCAACATGCAGGAGGAAAGAGTGAGAGAAAGTTGTGGCGAAAGAATCAGCAGAAGTTCGCCATTACCTTCTGCCAGAGCTGCGCGGAGCTAAGGTGTTTCGCTCATAAACACACACATCGCCCGGTCTGAGATTCGAACCCACGATCCCTCGACCGCGAGTCCGCTGCTCTAACCACTAGGCCATGTGCCTCCACAGTCAAGTACTTGGGTTGATGTCATTGACTTGACCCCTCCCTTCAAATTTGCTGGCCTTGAAGCCTGCAATAAACCGACACTCCACTCTGAGAATGTTGTGATGTCAGTCACTGATACGCCATGAAAACCTGGGAAAAACTTTATATATTACTGGCCTCGAGAAAAAAAGACATAAATTCACAAGGTATCATTATTCATTGCCTTTATAAGCAGCAATGACATCTGCTGTTTATTGAGTATATGCAATGAATGGTAAAATGAAGAATACTTTTACATCTACCATATCGAACATTGTCTGCTGTATATTGAATATTTCTTGATATTTGATCAGTTAAAATTAGAAGAACTTAAAATTGCAACATCGTAAAATGTCTAATTCATTTATAGCTATTACGTTGAGCCTTCCCTACTTCAAATTGAATATTTCTAAAATAGAATCGCTAGAATTACTTCGAAAGCATTTGAACCTCTTTTTAATATTCTTCACAGGAAGTTCTCATCTTTGATCTTTGCCACTTCCATTACTATGCTTTAAACTCGTATAATTCTGTTCGGATTACTTTCTTTTGGATGATTCTTTGTCTTGAATTCCTGTGACTTCCCGTGAAACCGCCATGATTAGAATTTGGTATAAAACTCAGTCCTTTAACGTAGATTTAAGTATTACGTCATTCTTGTGTCATTTGTCAACAGGCGTTATGTGTGTGAGTGGTGTTTGTTCTCAACCACAGACTGACAACCGGTGCTGGTTTGTTTACATCCCCGTAATGTAGCTTTTCGACAAAAGAGAAAGACAGAATGAGTACTAGGCACAGGGGGAAATTTGTTCGACTAAACCCTAAAATACGATGCCACAGCATGGCCGCAATCCAATGACCGAAAGAAATAAAAGTTAAAACATAAGAGAAACTGGTCAGTTATGTCTTTTCTAAGACGTTGAAATAGCAGCCATTGATAAGTTTCTTTACATGAAATATAAAACTTGTAAATCTTTCTTTCTGGTTTTAAACAAATTTATTGAAACGAGTGATTGCTACTTCACACTCGTTCTTGTCTTTCTTTTCAATAAATGCAGTGAATTGGCAGAAACGTTCGAGCATCATACCGTATCCGTGCGGGATTTTTGTCCCGGCTCATTGTGCTCTGAGTTCAGATCACGACGAGGTCAAGTTTGCCTTTCATCCACTCGGGCGGGGGTGGGGGACATAAATAACGCATCAATACAGGGAAGTGGATCGGTGGCTCTGTTTGTGAGTCGAATGGCGGATGTCTTGCAGATTGTCTGGCTCTGTGCGCTTCGAGTTTAAAATCCCATCTAGACCGTTGTCTATAGAAAACAACCTCTTCCGAATGGGTTAATAAACCCATTCGGGAAAAACACCGAACTCAAAATATATTCTTACTGAGTAGGGCCAATTTAAGTGCATTAATCTCACCAGTCTCAAAAGACTATAAATGTCATAAACACTGATCCTTCCGCCTAACAAAACCGTTTTCTTGTCAATGTTGAAATGAACTTTTCAGTGAATCGATTCGCCACTCATCACTCACCACTATATATTTGTTTCAAATTTTGTCACAAGCCCAGCAATTTCGGTGGAGGGGCTAAGTTGATTAAATTGATCCCAGTGCTCGACTGGTACTTATTTTATCGACTCCGGAAGGGATGAAGAGCAAAGTCGACCTCAGCGGAATTTGAACTCAAAAGAAATACCTCTGAGAATTTTGTCCGGCGAGATAACGAATCTGCCAACTCGCTTCCTCATTACTCACCATTATACATTGCTGTTGCATTTTGTTTTCAGGCTTTTAAAACATAATAGGGTTGATTTAATAGCATTGTTTTCAAGATAACTATCTTCAACTAAGATATTAAAGTTGATCCTTTTAGGAAATAGAGAAATGGGGGTTTGACATTTTGAACCCAGACCAAGAATTAGTGGGGCATAACCGAAGGAAAATATAACAATTGGGAAACGATTTGTTGGGAATTTAGTTCTAAACCAAATTTTTAGTTTTATTGATGAATGAATTGATACGTTCTAACAACAAATGTATCAAATGTCTATTATTTGGAAGACAGCTGTTGGTTTAAGAGTTCTGTTAACTAAATACAAATTTTTATACATTAAAATTTATACATGCAAATTTTTATACATTAAGGTGGGAGGAACTTGAAACTTTGACCTACATGTTTTTCCAAATGATTTCTTTGAAAAACGTTTACTGAAGTAAATTTCAGCTCTGAAAAGAAATTTCTCAAACTTTGCAGGTCGGCAACAGAATTTTTACTCGACCAAAATGAAAACCATTGCTTTTATTTTTTTTGACTTAGAGTAAAGACTTCATATTTTGAAGGGACAGAACTTTACCATATCCTTTTTGTTTTGAAAGATATTAAACATGTCATCTTCTCTCCCCAGGCGCGTAGTTTTTCTGTTGAGCTTCTTGTTAGTCAAAATTCTTTTATTCTTCAAATTTCTACTCTCTGGAGCTCATTACCATCATCTTGCTTTCTCTGGTCCATTATTTTCAGTCCTTTGGACTTTGTGTCAATCGACATCTTTTGAATTTATTGGGCCTTTCTTTTTCTAGTCCCTTACACTAGAGTGGTCTCAAGCCTTGTTTAGGACAAAATCGTTTTTAAAGAGAAAGGTGAAATGATGTGATTGACCTGATATTGAAACTACGCGGAGTTTTTGATTTTCTGAATTCTGACATCTTGCTTCACAGCCCTCATTCATCACTGAGGCAAGAAACATTAGTTTTCTTTATCTAGGAATTGTACCTTCTTTTGGAGAAGAGGAGAAATAAGATAGAATAATGCTCATACTTTTCTAAACCTCACTTCGTTTCTAGTGACACTCATATTCGTAGACTCGTTATGAATATAACCACAAAAACGCTCGTAAATCGAAAATTCAATCTTCCAACAACGTCTGTTTTTCTTGGATGATTGATCAGTTGTTTATCAATCAAGAGCCGTAACCATTAATGGTTGATCACTCAAAACGATCTGGTATTTCTTCTTTGGGAATATTCATAAAAATTTTAAGTTATTCCGCTGGTTACTCCTTTCACAAATTTATCTTACTCAGTGGCTCCTAAATTCACTAAGTTAGACGAACTGTAAGTCAGTCACACTTAAAAAAAAATCAAAATGGCTTATTTTCAGCAGATTGTCAATCACTTAAATGACACAGTCATTTGGATTATATGGCGACTGTATACTAGTAAATACTTCGCTCACTGAACATTTTGAGCATTTATTCAGGCAAATCACTATTTTGCCAATGAAAGAAATATCAGCGTAGAGATTCAATTGATTGTTTCCGATTGTTTTTGTCATGTGACTAAATCAAAACTGAAGACATCAGACTCAGATTTATCTTTCGGATGTAAAAGACAAGTCTACCTCGTTATTGATTGTGGTTTTCTCCCGCCGACCTGACTATTAACGAAGGGTCTTTGTTACCTATTAACTATGGACCTCTCCCAACTATTTACTATGAATATTTCCTATCTATCGACTATGACCCTTTCTTGATATCAACAATGGACACCTCTCGTTGTTATGGCCTTTTCCAAGATATTGTATATGAAGTACACAAAACTACTGAATGAAGCCCACTTCAAGCTATTGACAGGAGACATCTCTAGGTTAATAACCATAACCAGAAAACAGGTCATCAGAAACGAATGAAATAATTTAACTGAGAACCGAACCTTCATCCCAGATTTAGCATGGTGGAAAATTACAGCGTCTCTGGGAGTTTCAAACTATATTCAGTTCTTAGAACATTTCATCCAACCATCAAATATTGATTATTAACATTTTCATTGATTGTGAATGTTCAGTCAGGTTTATATTAAACTGATTTCTTTTGAGCAAAGGTTCTATATCGGGTAATTTCGGAAATGTGAGAATAAATCAGAAGTGACGATATTCACAACCTCACCATGATTATTAGCGGATTAAATAAAGTGAAATGATTTCGTTTCCGTATTTGGTTTGCATGATTCTTGATGTGAGCGCGTGTGTTGAAACATATTTCTTTGTATTTTGAGAAGTTCATTATGACAACGATAAACACACTTACTAGTTCTATTTTACTTCTTATTCTTATTAATCAATTAATTGGCTAACCAGTTAACCATTTCAATGATTTATTGTTTGATTAATCGTTCAGTCAATCAATCGGTTGGCTTTGTCAAAGCCCTTTCGTCGCCGTTCGCGACCTCATCAATAACATGTCCTCTCTACTCCAACCAAGTCTGCTTCGGGTCTGTTTGTCTCCTACTTTACAGGTTCTGCATGTTTATATGAGTGTGGGTGAGAATGTATGTGAGAGGGGTCGAAAAGACAAAACCAATGCATGTGTTTACTATTAGTATAATGACTCCCTTCCCTGGGATACAACAAGCAGTGCAACGGTTCCGACTAAGAACTGAAACCATGCCGCTTCCCCCACCTCCGAAAAGTTTACCTGTTATTTCACAGCACTCAACAGATATTTATTCCGAAATACTAAAAATCTTGGAATTGTAAAATATTAACAGGAAATGGCATCCAACGAGAGAAAAATAGACGGTTATAATAAAGACCTATTTTTACATATCTTTATTGTATCCGATTTATGATTAGAATACATAAATTTTATATCTTATTTCTAACTCTTAAATCTATTTATTATTTCCGTGAAAGATAAAATGAAGAATTATGATTGTATATTTTCTGATAATATTGAAAGTTATTTTTGTCTCATTGTTATAATTCGGATTTGTTGATTTATTTAAATTATTGTTTATCACGAGATTAATATATTAAACTAGTTACCATCATATTAACTATGATGGCAAAAGACAGCTAGAAGTAAATATTAATGACTTGCTGTTTGTTGTCCAATAATGATAAATAAACTTAGTTTCACTTGTAGCACAGAGATTTCTGTGGAAATGTTCAATATGGTTGAATACTCCTGGATACATAATGTTAATCGTAAAACCTCGGAACAGCTGATTCTATTCAACACATTAATGCTTTGGATAAAATAAATATTTATTCTCTATCCATTGTTACTAAATAAAGGAGGAGAAAGTTGCAGAACGATACTGATTGAATTTCGGTATATAGCTCAGCAAAAAAAAAATTATAAGTTATTCTCAAAAGTATTTAATAATAACTATCGATATTCTAAGTTCAAAACACGCCGGAATTAGCTTTGCCTTTCATCTTTTTTGTAACAGACAAAATACATACTCGTAGAATACGAGAATTAACTCAGCCGACTGAACAAATATTAGTCTTGTGTTAAACTTACAAATATGAAACGAGTGCTAAACTTAGAAACGGTTTTATATAAAGATATTTGAGTTTATTGTGTACACTTACTAGAACAAAATTCTTTTATTGAAATGGATGAAAAAATAAGGATATTCAAGCCCTAGTTCATACATCTTGAGTTCGAATTCAATGCAGAATCTTATTCAATATTCCTGCGTTTACTAAAAACAAATCTGGTAAACTAAGCATTTGTTCATAAGAAAATGTCACTTTCTAACTTCGTGTCACACACCTGGAATCATACATATATACATACATGCATACATACATACATACATACATACATACATACATACATACATACATACATACATACATACATACATACATACATACGTACTTATATGCACATACGTGCGCGTACACACACTCACATATACATACATAGATATATATATATATATATATATGATGACGATGATGATGTCTGTCCACTCGTGACTGCGGAAGACCATCACTGACGATTAGCTATTGAAAATGCCAGCAATGCCCGTGTATAAAGTTAATACACCAGCAGCCGGCTTTATCCGGATTTGCGTCCGCGGCTTCCATGCTCACCGCGGCGCCTTCCCAATCGACTGGGCTCAGATAGTTGCCTCTATTAGGAACTCTATTAGCCGAACCACTAATCATGGGAACGTAAGCAAACCAGCGCCGGTGGTCAAGCAGTGGTAGGGGACAAGCGCAAATACAGATATACACATAAATATACGCGCATGCACGCAAATATATCTACATATGTGTATGTATGTATATATTATTCAGTATATACAACTTAATGTGGATATACTGTAGAAAGCCAGGAAACTGCGGCATTCGCCTCGAGAAAACCTCGCGTGCAGATATATAGCACACAAGTATATCAGTAGTAGATAAAAAGTGTCGAGCGACGGCGATGGAATTGCTGCATCCAGATTTTTACTTCTTTGAGCATCATCAGTAACAATCAACCACCAGCAACTGCATACTTTGACAAATTTATCCTCCACTGATTTAGAGAAACGGAGACTATCAAGCCACTGATGTTACAAATGGAGGATGGGTTGGGCAGAAATTCGCTATTAGCGACAGAAACGATTCTAGTTAAAAATAGCATTCTGTATATCTTACTTTGTGCTATGAGTCTACACTATACACTTTGTCGAGACTAATAGCACAGGTTTCTGGCTTTCAAACAATATAGCCACGTTAAGTAAGATATGCAGAATGCTATTTTGAACTAATACTACTTCCATCGCTAATAACGAATATACGTATTCATGTATGTATGTATGTATGTATGTATGTATGCATGCATGTATTTATGTATGTATGTATGTATGTATGTATGTATGTATGGATGGATGGATGTATGGATGGATGGATGGATGGATGGGTGGATGGATGGATGGATCATTGGACAAACAAGTATGCAGACACATATACATACATACGTACGTACATGCATACATATCCAGATTACAAGTTCAGGTTTATACCTGTAATTATTGGGGCCCTGAGATACGCAACACACTGCCTAAATACCAACCTTGAGAAATTAGGCTTCTCAAAACCAGAAAGGCGAAGGCTAATTCGAAAAATACAGATACAGTCCATCACTGGAACTGTAAAAGTCTGTAAAACTTTCCAGAAGTTTATCATTTGAATATAAATGAGCTTGTCAAGATATGCAACTATATGCATGAGAATACATACATAAAACATACAAATCTGCACATACATACATTCATACATACACACAAACAAACAAAAATACCTTGTTGCTGATGTTGAAATTCCAATGATGGAGCCTTGGATCTAGGTTCGAAACCGGTTCTTTCTCTATTGGCAAGAAATCTTGAAATAAACTGAATAATGACATACATACATATACACAAATACAAACAATAAAATCAATAAAATAGCGACGATAGAATTTATATATATATATATATATATATATAAGACGGATGACTACTAGGTGGACATCAAATATGCTAGATGTAGACCCCATTTGGCCTATAGTATGATCACTAAGAAAACATTGTTCTCAAGAAAATTCAGCAAACATCAGAACATAAGCAAGCAAGACAAATGAAAAGATACAAAATATAATGATTAGTCACATACCAGGTTTCATTGTTACCATTTACATATTTACATACATAAATGTCCGCAAACCATCAGTGTGACCGTCATAGAAAATATAATTAAATAAATAAGTATATATATATATATATATATATATATATATATATATATATACTAGCAGCTAAGCCCGGTTTCATCCGGTCTGTTTGGATGATGTGATTGTGATCGTTTTCGGTTAGGCATAATCTAAATATCCTAGAAACAGCTGTAAGACATATCTATAAATGCTCTAATATCTACACAGTTTGGGTTTTTTATCTTATTACGCAAAATATTCTTATATACACACGCTGACATAGAACCAACGTTGAACCCTTTATTCGCAACATTACCGAGTGAGTGTGTACATATAAAAATTTATCTATTTCATAGATGTGTTATATATATATATATAAATTCAGAGTGAATACTTGATAATTGTAAGCACCTGTATATACCATTTAGTGGTGTAGGTGATAGAGTATATTAATCAAAATAAAAACATGATGCCAAGGATTCAGCCGTACATATGTTTCGGGCCTTTATTAGACGGTTTTATAACAATGCATAATGTGTGGCTATGGCCTTCTTCAGCCGCGTACAATTACTACTTCAAGGACATGTATTACATTATAAGTTTTACGTTGGGGATGCAAATCATCATAGTCGCGTACGACAGAGTGGGGCACCAACACAAAAACGAAGCGTCCATCCCGTCTTTCACTCGACGTAGAATCTACGATAGAGTGGGGCACCAACACAAAAACGAAGCGTCCATCCCGTCTTTCACTCGATGTAGATTCTACATCGAGTGAAAGACTGGCAGGATGAACGGCTGACCTCCCCTGTTCGAAAGTTTATAATGGACACAGGTTGTGTGTCAAATAGCTAGCTTGAGGCGGTAGCCTCTTGGAGATAATCAGCGACAGCTTTAGTCTTATATTTATAAGACTGCCATATAAGTATGGCGATAACTATTAATTTCCAGTAACGCTGCCGTAATCTCCTTTAGAGAGACTTAGTAATTTTAATATTTCTATTATTGAAAACAAGTGGATATATTCCACTGAAACTAGGTACATAGATTCTTCGAACAGGGACAGTCAGTAGCGACACCTGCTGGGTCTGACTACGCTGCATTGATAAAGGGCAAATACCCTGAAACATGTCTGCAGCTGTCTGACTGGCAGGATGAAGCGACTAACCTCCCCTGTTCGAAGGTTTATAATGAACGCAGGTTGTGTGTCAAATAGCTAGCTTGAGGCGGTGGCCTCTTGGAGTTAATCAGCGACAGCTTTAGTCTTATATTTATAAGACTGCCATATAAGTATGGCGATAACTATATATATATATATATATATATATATATATATATACATACATGCATACATACATACATACATACATACATACATACATACATACATACATACATACATACATACATACATACATACATACATAGTGGCTGCCCCCTCGTTATCGAGTATGGCCATTGCACGATCTTAATCAATGTTGTTATCGTGCAATGCCTGTGCAAGATTTTTTTTAAAGTGAGGAAAGGCTATGCACTGAGTCAATCCCACTCACTAAGCAACAGCAGCTATAATCCGAAAAGGAGAACAAGTCAACATCATCGGTAACCACTGAGCCGCAGGTTTTATGTCGGAGTTATCCCAGTTACCTGAGTTACGTTCTCCTAGAAGGATGCCCTAACAAAGGTTAGGAGTCCTTCACTCCCATTGGTTTAACCGCGCGATCGGGTATTCAGTCCGATTA
>NW_021835995.1:90000-115000 GCF_006345805.1 Octopus sinensis
TGTATATGTATGCATGTATTTATGTATGTGTGTGTATGTTTGTGTATATGTATGTATGTATGTGTGTATGTATGTATTATGTACGTATGTGTGTATGTGAATGTATGTATGTATAAATATATGTATGTGTGTATGTGCGTATGTATTATGTACGTGTGTGCATGTGTCTGTAGGTATGTATGTTTTGTTTACAAATTTTTTTTTTATTGCTGAGTTTAAACCATTTTTCTAAATATCAAGGCTCCTTTGAATGAGTCCAGACGTTTATTTTAAAGACGTGGGTGTATGCGAGGGTACACTTGCACTTCTGTAATGGGTACATACGTCTCTTTGTTTATATTTATGTATTAATGTATGTGTCTGCATCTGTATGTGTGCATATATGTATGTATACATGTCTTTGCAATATATAACACACTCGTGTGCGGGCACACACACACACACACAAACACACACACCTCTAAGAGCAGGCCCATACGTACACATATATGCTCGCACAGATACATACCCATGTACATACTCATGCTCGAAAATACACACACACACACACACACACACACACACTCACATCTACATAGCTATAAATATTCAACCACGGTAGTGGTTGAATATATTCTTAAGTCCACCATTCGTCAATCGCAGCAGCTTCCAAGCTTCACCACTAATTCAGTTCTCAACTAAATTGCAAACTGTTAACAGTTTTAAAGATGAAACCTCCTCAGCTACACTTTGGCATGAATAGTTTGATATTAGGTTCAGTAGAAAAATAGTTACATCAATATATATCTCCGACCTCAAAGGGGGCAGTAAGGCACCTATTCACCTTCACTTAAGATAAACTTTTTTACTTTTAAAATAAAAGTACACTTTTCTTAAGCTTAAATGATAGGAAAATGTATGAGGAATTCAGAGTCGTTAGTCGCATTGAACAAAATTTAGTAGAAGAAAAGTTATGGGGTGAAATGCCACGACATTTCGTGTCAGTAAGAGAGTAAGGAAGTAACGCTTAGCAATAAGAATTATAAAGAATATATTGCTAAAATGAATGCTCACTTGCTAAAGCGTTGAACTGGCAGAGACGTTAATTCGCCCGGTGAAATGCTTAGTAGTATTTTCTCTGTGTTTACACTTTGAGTTCAAATTCCGCCGAGGTCGACTTTGCTCTTTATCCATTTTGGATCTATTCAATTTGACGTACAGATTATTTTATCAATTTTTTTTAACTCATCACTTTTTAACTTCCGATACTGATACAATGTGTCACATACAACAGGATTTACTCTTAACGTTTTTGACAAAATTTTGTATTTTAGAAATTATTTCGTCACAAGATACTGAGTGACAATGGACAAATTCGTGTTTGATAAGTGCCAATATAGGTAACTCTCAGGTTTTGACTTACTCTCTAACTTCTGCCAATGATATATATGCATATTATACATATATGTGTAAAAAAATCTCATCACACAATGAAACCAATGAAAGAGCCTCTACCTGGTCACTCAACACGCTAAAAATAGCAGCGAATGTATCCCCCTACTCAGTATTTTATAAGGTAAAATCCTAAATTATAAATTGACACATTATTAATTATGCCACGAAAAATCATGTAAATACATAGTGTTATTCTCTTCAGACACAGAAAAATAAGGAGATTACGCCGCCGTTTTCATGGCTTGTTGGCCACTTGTCTAGAGTATAACCACTACTCACTCTTTTGTCTATGAAAAGAACACAACAAATTTTCTTCATGGGCAGAAACTATAAGTGGCTTTCTGAACATACTATTCTAGCTCCCCAAAATTGTACTTTAATTGATATTTCAATCAGATTTCAACTAACAGCTAATATTGTAGAGCATACAAATTTTTGTCTCCATTTTAGCAAGCTTCTAGTTTTTATCTAATTTAAATATCGATTACCATTAAGTACGACAACTGAAATCATCTTTTGATAGATGATCATCAAGCCCGACAGGAAAATTATAACCTCCTTATTTATCTGTCCGTGCCGAGATTAACGATGTATACAGTTTCTATACTTTCTATAGCGTAGCCATTGTAATCCGTAACCTACATTACATAACGTCGTGATTACAGTTATATTTCTGAACTTTTTTTCTTTTATTTGTTTCAGACATTAATTAGACTGCGGTCATGCTGGGGCACCACCTTAACGAATTCTTTTAGTCCAAAGTATTTATTTTCTGGTATTTATCAGTATATGTTTTCGGACTGCTAAGTCACAGGGACGCAAGCATACCAACATCGAGTGTCTAGTGGTGGGGAACAAACACACACACACGTATACATATATACACAAACACACACACTCGAAGGGCTTCTTTCGGTTTCTGTCTACCAGATCCACTCACAAAGCTTAGGTCGACCCGAGGCGATAGTAGAAGACATCTGCAAGTTATATAAAACTTCTGTGTTTAAAGCAGTTCAATAATGTAAACATTATCAGAATCACGCACTTGACATATGTATGTTGTTAAACACCGGATGTAGCGGATTTTCTCATCGGAAAAATCTCTTAAAAGACTTATAGTGTTTAAAACAGTTCACTTCAGAGCTAGGCGAAGCGAAATCATTCGGGTAGAGGACGAAAGCAGCAGATGCCGGTATTTTACAGTATTTTGTTGGTTACCAACAAAATCGAAACAAAATCGAAATAGTTTTCCTGAAGTATATATAAATAGTATTCAAATTATTTGCAGATTTGCGTTACCGGTATTTCCCGCTCTCGTCTGTTCCGTGACGGTCTGTTTCGCCTAGCTCTGAAGTATACTGTGTTTTTAACACTATACGTCTTTAAAAGGATCTTTCCCAGACGAAAAACGACACATTGGTTCTATATGTGACACTGAATATATATATATATATATATGTATATATAAAATATGAATTAGAGATTAAACCTCTATTATGCAACTCAAACAGTGATAGACATAAACCAATACACTGTTTGAGTTGCATAATAGTGGTTTTATCTCTAATTCATATTTTATATTTATATACTTATACTGTGAAATTTGATTTAATACTAAATTGAACTTTTCCCTGTAAGTTTGGAGTTATACTCCCCAATATTATTATTATATATGCATATATATATATATATATATATATATATATATCCTTATCTAGGTTTTTCATTTTTCAGACGCATCTTTACTGGTACATATGCAGTGAAGCTATACATTAGCGTCGTATTTATTACGTTCGCTATTTTCCAGTAAATATCGATACTTCGTTGTATCATTTATTTACTTTTATGTATATATATATATATATATGTGTGTGTGTGTGTGTGTGTGTGTGTGGTGTGTGTGTGTGCGCAATGGCCCAGTGGTTAGGGCAGCGGACTCGCGGTCGGAGGATCGCGGTTTCGATTCCCAGATCTGGCGTTGTGAGTGTTTATTGAGTGAAAAACACCTAAAGCTCCACAAGGCTCCGGCAGGGGGAGTGGCGAACCCTTTCGCCACAACTTTCTCTCACTCTTTCTTCTGTTGGCCTGCTCGCTTAGCCAGCGGGGTGGCGTCATTTGAAGGTTAAAACAATGCGAAGCGCATTGTGACCAGCGATGTGTAGCAACATCTGATAGCCTGGTCGGTCACGGTGATCACGGTGATATATATATATATATATATATATATATATACAGTATATGGATTTATATAAATCCAGTGGTAATCACAAAAAAGCTCTTGTCGTGGACCCAGCTACATACGGCATAGTAAACCATTAGGAGTGTAATGTGGGGCCCTATGCAGATGAAATCTAGAATATCCACCAATCATTGAAAATTAATTCATGAGGAGAATATAGATTATAACGTAAGTCAGGAGGTATGAGATGAATATATTTACTTCACCAGTTGATATCCATAGGATGATGGCCGTTTTGCAGCCAACATCATGCCAAAATAATTTATTTTAGTGTCTAGGAAATTATTCTATATGTCTGTATTAGTATGTATGCTATAAATTGCATGGTACCACTGTACATTTTAGAAACCAATGCAGATATAGAAGGTTAGCTCTTCCGATCGACAGAATATCATGGTTATATGAATTTTTCAACTCCAGTATACACATGCAAAAAGTTCATCTTCAAATTTATAATGTATGGAAGACCAATAATTGATAGAAAAAAAATTTTGCTATAGAGAGGAGGAGGGGAAGAGATTTTGTAAAATATAGAAAGGAAATTATGAGTAGTGGTGAGGTATGGGAAGGCGCTGTGTGATATAAGAGAGACAGAGTCATGTAGGTTATCGTTAATAACCTAGAAAAGAAAGTGAAAGTTTAAAGGAATAAGAAAGAAGTTTGCAGATATCGCGTTTATGAAATACAGAGAGTGATATCAACGAAACGAAACGAACAAAGTGAAAGTTAAAAAGAGAAGGAAAGCGAGGAAGATAGAGTAAGAAGACTTAAATTAATGCGGCATCTTTTAACTTTTCCTCCTTGACTTGTTTCAGTCGTTGTACTGCGGCCATGCTGGAGCATCGCCTTGAAGGATTTCAGTCGAACACATCGCCCTCAATACTTGTTTTTTTTTAAGCTATCTTTTGCCGAGCCGCTAAGTTACATAGACGAAAACACACCAACATCAATTTTCAAGCGGTGGTGACAGATGAACAAAGACACGCACCCATAGATAGATAGATAGATAGATAGATAGATAGATAGATAGATAGATAGATAGATAGATAGATAGATAGATAGATAGATAGATAGATAGATAGATAGATAGATAGAGACAGACAGACAGACAGACAAATATGCGATGGGCTTCTTTCAGCTTCCGTCTACCAAAGCTACTAGGAAGGCTTTGGTCGACCCGAGGCTATATTAAAAGGCATACTTACGAAGGTGCCAGACAGTGGGACTGAACCCAGAATCATGTTATTTTGAAGCAAGCTTCTTACCACACAACCACTCCTATCCCAATACTCTTTTACTTGTTTCAGTCATGTGACAGTGGCCATGCTGGAGCACTGCCTTTAGTCGAGCAAATCGACCCCAGGACTTATTTTTTGTAAGCCTAGTACTTATTCTCTCGGTCTCTTTTGCCGAACCGCTAAGTTACGGGGACCATCGGTTGTCAAGCGATGGTGGGGGGACAAACACAGACACACAAACATATACACACACATACATATACATATATATATACATATATACGACGGGCTTCTTTCAGTTTCCGCCTACCAAATCCACTCACAAGGCTTTGGTCTGCCCAAGGCTGTAGTAGAAGACAATTACCCAAGGTGCCACGCAGTGGGACTGAACCTGGATCCATGTGGTTCGTAAGCAGGCTACTTACCACACATCCATTCCTACTAACCACACAGCTGCCTGCGGAAAAGCAGACATATTTTCCATCAGACCATCAAACAGAACAAGACAGATTGTCTTCTCCAGAACTCACAACAGATAAAACACACCTGTTAAATATTCCTCCGTTTAATGTGTTACAAATCAATTTAGAATTACATGGAAATATATATGCTGAAGCATAAAAAATATTATTTTTCTAAAATCTCAAAAATTAAAATTATCTATTGGCTTTTAAAATATTCATTCATCACAGTAACCAGAAAAACTGGCGTATGGATATTGCATAATAAAATGTATGCAAATATTTCACAGAAAAAGTTCTACATAAAAACTTGCCATTATTAAGTTATTAAAATTTTAGAAATGCTTTCTTGCATGAATATCGCAGTTCATACACACACAGATATACGCCCTGAAGTGCGCGCGCATACACACATATACAGCTACATACAAGTATACATAGATACACACATACATACATACATACATACATACATACATACATACATACATACATACATACATACATACATACATACACACATTTAAACCTTTCAGTATTGTATTAGAAATAAAATCCATGTTTCCTAAAGTCAACAACCAATACGTGTGTGTCTGTGTATTATATTAGTATATTATATTTATATAAGTATGCGCATCTATATATTCATACATACACACATACGTATATGCATATGCATATATATACATACATATATATATATATATATATATATATATATACACACACACACACACACACCACACCCCACACACACACACACACACACACATACATATATATATATATATATATATATATATATATATATATATATATATATATATATATATATATATGTTGTTTGTTGACAAAATTTTTCCGTTTTGTAAGGGTAATTTACGTAATATCTCTGCTGTGCTAACAGCATTACTGCGTTTCTGCATTTAAAAATAAATTGCCATCTTATTTGTATCTTAGATAGATAGATAGATATATAGATAGATAGAGATAGATAGATAGATAGATAGATAGATAGATAGATAGATAGATCGATAGATAGATAGATAGATAGATAGATAGATAGATAGATAGATAGATAGATAGATAGATAGATAGATAGATAGATAGATAGATAGATATACGCATGTGCAATTGATATCATTTATGTGTGTGCTCGCGTGTTTGTGTACTTATAAAAACTTATTATGTATATATTTTGTGATTTTAAGCACAATACGACGCAAAAGCAACACGCCCCCACATTTATGACATTTTATATAGAAACAGCGTTTATTGGATCATTTAACAAATCTAATGCGGAATGTAGATAAAAGTAAACTCATGTTATTTTTCTCGGACACAAAAAGATTTGGAGGTTATCTCGGCATGTTCCATGGCTAGTTGGCCATTCGTCAGCAGAAAATTGCTTCACCCTCTTATACACTTCTTAAACACAAACAATACATGGCTTTCCTGAAAATGGCATCTAAATCGCTATTTCAATTAGTTAGCCACTAGATGCGAACTACTATGGTAATGTATATAAATTAGCGAAGCTATTTCAGCTAATTACTTGTTGCTATCTGATTTAAATAGCGATTACTATCAAGTTCTGTTACTGAGTGGCAAGATACGCAAATGTTTCTTAACTTCTGATTGGTGACCAAGACGCCAAGACGCATTGCAGGTTAACATCCGCATAATATGTATTTATTCATTCCACAGCGTAATCAGTATAAACTGAAGACTTAACCACATTAAACTTTTTTGTTACACACGCATACACACACATATGGATGCATACATGCATATATATATATATATACTATTATCATCATCATATAACATCCGTTGTCCATGTTGGCATGGGTTTTATATATATATATATATATATATATATATATATATATATATATATATATATATATATATATATACATATATATATACATATATATATCACATATATATATCATATATATATATATATATATACATATAATATATATATGCACATACATATATGTATACATATATACATATATATACATAATATATATATATACATATATACATATATGTATATATACATATATATATATATATGCATAAAAATTTACATATATATATACATAAATATATATACATATATATACATACATATAT
Source organism: Octopus sinensis (assembly GCF_006345805.1). NCBI lineage: Eukaryota > Metazoa > Mollusca > Cephalopoda > Octopoda > Octopodidae > Octopus > Octopus sinensis. The sequence goes on from NW_021835995.1 coordinate 97,521, forward strand.
ATATATACATATACATATATATATATGTATGTATATATAATATACATATATATATCTATATATATGTATATGTATATATATATATATATATGCATATATAGCGTGTGTGAATACATTCATGTCTGTATATATATATATATATATGTATGTATTGGGAGAGATTAGTGTATGAGAGAGAATGTGTCTGTATGAATGTATGTATTCTTTGAGATTTATTTTTTCTTAGAAGAATTTTAGCCAGTGACTAAATACCAAGGCTTCTTTGTTTATCTCAAGATATTTCTAGAGATTCGTTTATATGTAACCCCCAGTAAATATGGCGTCTTTGTGGGTGTTTATATGAACATATGAGTGGGTGTATATATGGATGAACTCACACTCATATAATGAGTATGAATTTCACATAAATACATAACTGTTTGTGAGTGTGGTTAATTTGTATGTATGAGTGTATATGTAGGTATGCACGTTTGTGTGTGCGCCTATGTTTATGCGCCTATGTTTATGCACCTGTGTGTGTGTGTGTAAAAAGAGAGTGAGAGACAGTAACGTTTAGAGATTTTGCTCGTTATAGGCGCAGGCATAACTACATGGTTCCACTGGGTTCTGTCCCACTGCGTGGCCTCTTGGGCAATTGTCTTCTACTAGCCTCGGACCGACGAAAGCCTTGTGAGTAGATTTGGTAGACGGAAATTGAAAGAAGTCCGTCGCATATGTGTATATATAGATATTCTTTTATATGTTTCAGCCTTGAGGCTGTGGCCATGATGGGGCAACGCCATTGTAATCACCTTTTAATTGGACAGTTCTGTGGATTTGGCTTCTGGTGAAGAAGGGAGTTCGATATCGCTGCTCTCGTTTGAGTTTCATGCCTTGATATTGGTTCATCTACAATCTTGAATAGAAAGAGGTCAAGTTGTTTCTTGAAAACATCTACCCCCACTCCATGGAGATCTCTCAGATGTTTTGGCAAGGCGTTAAATTGCTGTGAGCCTTTGCATCTCATGTATTGCAGTACATGGTCCTCAACTTAGATGAAACAGCTGGAACTTTTGGAACAATGCAGTGACGTTCATTTCGAGGTCTGTTATAACTCTAAATTCCAAAGTTTGGTACCACCTCCTCCAGTATCTTCCACACATATACCACTGCATACCTCCCCTGTCAGCTCCCTTTGGTCCAAAGTATTGTTGTTTGTGACTTCTGAGCACCAATTAGCTGGTAGCAGAGGGCTTGGAATTTGCCTGCATTAAATTGCATGTTCTTGTCCTCAGCCTATTTATATATGGCATCTAGGTCTTTCTGAAGAATATTAGCATCAGAAGGTTCCTTGACTGCTTGTACTACTTTTGTGTCATCAGCATATACATATATATATATATATATATATATATATATATATATATATATATTATTTACGTGTGTGCGTCTTTCTGTCCGTGCTTGTCCCAACACCATCGCTTGACAACTGATGTTTGTGTGTTTATGTCCACACACACACATAGATATATACATACATATACGACGGGTTTCTTTCGGTTTCCGTCTACCAAATCCATTCACAAGGCTTTGGTCGGCTCGAGGTTATAGTAGAAGACATTTGATCAAGGTGCCATACAATGGGATTGAACCCGGAACCATGTGGTTGGGAAGTAAGCTTCTTACCACAGTGCCACGCCTGATGCTTAAAAACTTTCAGTTACAACTGAAATTTGATCAAATAAAGATCGAAGGTGACAGTGATTACAAATCTTGCAAATTATAGAGAAATTAGACGGATAGTGCTCTAATAGTATTATTAGTCGAAGGTGCAAAGATGGTTAAAACAAGAAAACGGACATCGATCAACCGAAAACGTACCAAACTCAATTTCGAAATATATAAAGACTTGGAAAACTTATCCATGAGGATATGCATAAAAATCAATTCAATACTTCACAGGAGAATCCCTAAAGTTATTTATTCTATCTGTAAAAGTTTGGCTTCGTCTGTTAACCAACACAATGTGAGTAGATTCTCGATACATCTAGTCAATATGAAGCCGGCCTTAAGTGTAATTGTAAAAATCCTAGTAACTGCCCTCTTAATGCCAGTTCTCTGATCAGAGGAGTTGTTTACGGAGCTAAGAACCAGGTCGATAATAGTTCTACGTATAAAACTTTTACCTCCCCCGCAGAAAGCAGCTTCAAGACGAAATTTTATCTACTCGAAAATTCCTTTAAATAGTCGGAATATATCATGTTTATTAAAACATATATGAAAATCACAAGGAACAGATTCTGCCTCTTTCGAATTTCAATGATCTATTTTAGAAAGATTAAACCCATATATGCATTGATCTTACCGTCATTCTATGAATTGTTCGGCATACTTAAGTGGGAAAAAATGTTTTCCTGTTTCGGCCTTGAACAATTGAACCATTCTTCAAAGTTTCAATTTCAACGCTTTTGCCACCGAATGATTAAAATACATTGCCACTTCTCGTTATGGTATATGCTTTACTGTTTTTATCATGACTTCAAATATGTTAAATGTAGTTTTCATTTTGTTGTTTTGTCTATGTTTTGTTTTGGTTTTTTTTTTTTTTTTTTTGTAATTCTAAACTTGAACAGTTTCCTTCCGACCGCCGCATTCGATATAAATTTGTAAGGGTTTTAATATAATGTTTTATCCCCCAGGATATAGGCTATACACACGTTTATTATGTTGTATAATATTTTATATTATTTTACTTTATCACTCATTTTTGTTTTTTTTTAATTTACAACTCCTTTGAATTAATTGGATTGGTTTTTACATATCCCCATCTTCAATTTTTTCCATATCCTAACATATTTCGAAACTAAATTTCGTTTTATTTTCACCGGCATTTTTTCAGCGTTTGTATGTCGGTTCCTTTTTCTTCTTTTTATTTCTTTTTTTTTTTTTTTGCATCTTTTTACGAATAATACCTTGAGATCTCCATCTCTCTCCAATTCCTCCATCTGTTGCATTTTTTCTAATCCCCTCTCCCTCCCCTTTAAACTTTCTTATTGTCTATCAATATTTGACGCCCAGTTTCAAATGTAACTGTAACTTTTAACTTAGTTCCCATCTCCCCTACTTTTCTTTTACTTTATCTTCATTTTTTTTTGTATTTGCTAGTTTATTATTTACTTGTTTTGCGTAATATTATTCACTCACGTCTATAATTTTCATCTGTTTTAAATTCCTGATTTGTAAAAGGGCATATTTTCTTCATTGTCATTATTTTACCTACAATTTCCATGTTTGTGTGTGATTTATGTAAATGAACTTTTGATTCAATTTCAACTCGTCTCTTAAGTTTATATTTTTCCATCAACATTCAATTCTTTTCATCCAACATATTCCTGTTATTTTATAACGTAACAACCTTCTATACAACCAGCCTGAAATTTTTATTTGTTAGATCACTAATAAATAATTATCAGCACACCATTTATGAAGGTTTACCAAACATCATGCTATTCAAAATACTCACGACTGTCTGATAATCGATTTCATGAATCTCTTCTCAACAGTTTCTGGAGTCTTTTCCGCTTCAATAAAATACTATACGTTGTTTTCTTTTTATACTCATTACCTATTCTTGTGTCCCATTTAAATATATGTCACGAACCTAACTGTAATTAGCTGCCCTATACTATCATATATACATCTCTCTCACTCTCTCTCTCTCTCTCTCTCTTTCCATGTGTATATATATATATATATATATATATATATATATAATATATATATATATATATATATATATATATATATATATATATTCTTTAATCTTTTACTTGTTTCAGTCATTTGACTGTGGCCATGCTGGAGCATATATATGTATATGTATATAAACATAATAAAATAGGGTAATAATAAATTATTATTACCAGTGGCCTAGCACAAAAAACGAATTAGTCATTAGACTATATATTATTCATATAGAAATACAATAAGAGGCTTCCAAATAGGAAAGCGTTGTGCTAGAAAGAGCAGTAGAAAACTCAAGACCACGAAAAGGGATAAATTCACGAAAGAAATGAAAATTAAAAACGTTTACCATCTCAACTATTTCCCAGACCGACGGTTTCTAACTATTTCTAGCAAAAAGGTATTTGCTGAAGACCAGTTTTCTTCAGTGGGATAGCCTTTAGATTTCAGACATACAGACCGTCAGATCCACATGTAGAACTAACGGTTTGTAAATCCTAACTTTTCAAAACACTGCGCAGACGCAGATTATGTATATGTATATATATGTGTGTGTGTGTGTGTGTGTGTGTGTGTGTGTGTGTGTGTGTGTGTGTGTGTGTGTGTGTATGTGTGTGTGCGTGTGTGTGTGTATGTGTGTGTGTATGAAAGCACTTGACGATTTAAAAAATGTTGTCTGGATTGTTTTCATCGCATGTAGCTAATAGTAACTTATAAAAATATATATTGTGTTTATTAAATAATATTGAGTTGGCATGAAAGTAATTTCAGTGAACTTTAATCAGCTATATATTTTCAATTTTGTTCGATGACTTTTTGCCATCTTTCTGGCAACTTCATGTTTCCGCGCTCATAGAACTTCTCTGGTCTTTATCAGCCAAACCTGAAGCAAGTGCGATTTCAGGTCATCATCATTGAAAGTTTTACCATTCAAAGAATATATATATATATATATATATATATATATATATATATATATATATATATACTCGCATACACTACACATACACGCAAACGCATATACATATATGCAAACAGATACAGCTTTTCAGCCTCTTAATGCAGGAGTCGTCTTCCTTCCGCCTCCTCATTTCAGCCTTCACCCACCTCTCCATTTCAGAAAATTTCGCTGTTAACCCTGGCGTTCATAGTGCTAGCCAGCCAGACCATCCAACTCAGATGAACTAGGTATTTCCAAACAATTGAACGAAATTACCATTATATCGTACCGTTTTTAGGACAATGAATGTTCGACATAGTTTCATTACGATATTTTTATCACGTCTGTGCATCTGTGTGTACAAACATTGCAATTTTACCTGTCCACTCTTATATTTTATTGCACTATATCACATTAATTGCATTATATTATGTTACCTTATATTAATTATATTATATTTAAAAGCAATTAGCTTATTAGAATTTATCGACTGAATGATAAACAAATAATTATGTGAACAGTTATTCTTTTTCTTTTTATTAAAGTCATTTTTCAGTTTTTATATACTTCCCACATACAACGAGAGAGAAAACACTTTAAGATAAATATCACTTATTCAAATTTCTCGTTTGTAACTGTCATTTGACATATTCAATGGAGAAAAGTTTTAATTTTACCTTCTGGCGCGGCTGTCACATGACCTTAACCCGTAAGTGTTGACCAATCAATATGTACGTTAACTGAAAGCGTTCTGAACCACATTCTTTGTTTTAAAACAAACAATTTTTACAAGAACGGCCAGAAAAGGCTCGATTTGCAACACAGCTCAATATAACATGCACATTTGAAAACCAAATGTGAAACCAGTCAAATGTGTATATATATATATATATATATATATATATATAACGGGAAGCTTTATGAAAATAGACAAAAGACGAAGGCAGGTGGAATACAAACAAACAATTGTATTAGTATGGCGCTCAGGAATATAAATAAAACAAGTCCTTTACGTTTCGAGCCTACGCTCTTCAACAGAAAGATACACAGAAAAGAAACACAGAAAGAAACGAGGAGAGAAAAAAATGCGTGCAGAGGCTAGCGAATCAACATGGCGATCTGATTTCGGCCAGAAGTCAAAGATCAAACGTGAGACGCAAGAGCGAAATTACGGGAGATAATAGGGTTAAATGACCTCGCCCCAACATAAGAGTGTGTGTGTGTATGAGAGAGTATGTATGAGAGAGTATGTAGTGCGTATGAAAGGTCTGGACGTGTGTATGTATATATGATGTGATGTGTAAAGTCGTATGGTGTAGTGTAGAGAGAGGAGATGAGGGGGAGAGGGGAAGGGGGAAGGTAAGGGGGAGGTAAGGGGGAGAGAGAGGAGAGATGAGGGGGAGGGGAGGGGGAGATGAGATGAGGGGGAGGGGGAGGGGGAGAAGGAAAGAGAAGAGGAGGGGGAAGGGGGAGAAGGAAGGAGAGGAGAAGAGGAGGGGAGAGGAGGAGGGAGGAGAGAGGGAGAGGGGGAGAGGGGGAGAGAGAGAAGGGGAGTGAGGGAGCAGAGAGAAAGAGGGAAAGGGAAGAGGGAAGAAGAAAGAGGGAAGAAGGGAAGAGGATTAGGGGTGAAAGAATGAAGGACTGAAGAGAAGTAGGGGTCGGGGGGAGGTTAGATGAGGAGGGGGGAGAGTTGAGACCAAATGACGTAAAAGAGCGAAGAGAAAAGATTAATTCCTGTTCACGGCGCAAACGGGAATCCGGATGGCCTCTGTGCAAGGACAAACCGAACACAGACAGGTGTTGCAAGGAGTGACCGGTGGAGCGGAAATGGCGTGAGACCGGTGTGTCGTTGGCAAGGCGGATGTCACGGAGGTGTTCCGCGAACCGGTCAGCCAAGCGGCGTCCGGTTTGTCCGATGTACAGGGAATGGCAGAGAGAGCAAGAGATGCAGTACATATATATATATATATACATATACACACACACACACACACACACATATATATATATATATATATACTTTGAGAAGTGACATTTTATACCCCTTGAAGTGGCCAATTTCTAAAAGGCAAATGTCATTTACAGTTGCAAAAATATAAACACCTTTTTTTTCCATTTAACACTCCTTTCAGACAAGCAGACACACACACACACACACACACATACGCACATACACACACACATACACACACTCACAAGACGATGATAAAAGGGAATCCAGATAATTTTTTGAAAAGTAACATTTTGACCCCCAGCTGGCTTGACCATTGCTAAAAGCCAAGGACTGATTGTTTTTGACAACTTGACCATTCATCCTTAACACTTCTTTCAGACACAAAAACACAAACACACACACATACACACACGCGCGCACATACACACACACACACACTCTCACTAGACAATGATAAAAAGGAAATACAAACAATTTATTGAAAAGCGGCATTTTGCCCCCCTTGGAGTAAAAAGCTGCATTTACAATCGCTATAAGCCAAGAATTATTATTGACAAACCTACTAACTGCAAAGATATCAACAAAATTTCTCTCCTTCCTCCTTTCCTTCTTTTTCTTTAATACTCCTGTCAGATACAAAAATACACACGTACACACACACAAGCACACTCACATACACACACACACACTCTCTCTCAAATGTCAATGATATAAAAGAAATCCAGACAATTTTTTGAAAAGTGACATTTTTCCCCCTTTGGAGGAAACAGTCTGACCAGCTACAAAGAGATCAACAAAAAAATTTTTTCTTCTTTCTCTCCCTTTTCTTCCTTTCCTTCTTTTTCTTTAACACTTCTTTCAGATACAAAAACACACACACAGACACACACATACACACATGCTCTCTCACACTTTCTCCCCATGTATCACCCTCTTGTACAGTTAACGTACATATTGATTGGTCAACACTTGCAGGTTAAGGTCATGTGACAGCCGCGCCAGAAGGTAAAATTAAAACTTTTCTCCATTGAATATGTCAAATGACAGTTACAAACGAGAAATTTGAATAAGTGATATTTATCTTAAAGTGTTTTCTCTCTCGTTGTATGTGGGAAGTATATAAAAACTGAAAAATGACTTTAATAAAAAGAAAAAGAATAATTATTCACATAATTATTTGTTTATCATTCAGTCGATAAATTTTAATAATCTAATTGCTTTTAAATGTAATATAATTAATATAAGGTAACATAATATAAGGCAATTAATGTGATATCTTATATCTCTCCCCACCACTACACACTCAATAACACTATAAAAAGAGCCAAAAATTCCTGCAAGAATTTAGTTCAATTTGACAACTCCACTAGAATGGACGAAAGCGCTATTATATGATATACGATATATGATATATGAGGTATAAAAACATGTAATATACAAATAAAATCTGTAAATATAAAACCATCCAAATTTCTGAGTACCTCATTTCTTCTAATATAAAATACATGCATCATCTCCAAACCTTCTAATACATATATATATATATATTGATAAAACGGTAAGATAACAAAAGAAAGAGACCTCAATATTATGTAAATAGAGGAAATTTATCTATACAATAATATGTTACATTACTCGATAGTCAAGATAAAACTCTGAGTTTCAGATGCCGAAGTGGAAATCCACAACACCATCTCTTCGGTTATCTGGCTATTTGAAAACGCTATGAAAAAATACCGTTAAATAAAGGGAAATTACTGTGTTATAACTCTGCTTGCCTGCGTACTTATACATCGCTCGCATTTTTCGTCATAAAAATTATATAAAAATACATAAAAAATATATAAAAATATATAAAAATATATATATAAATTCTTCAAGAAGAATTTATATATTTTTATATATTTTTTATGTATTTTTATATAATTTTTATGACGAAAAATGCGAGCGATGTATAAGTACGCAGGCAAGCAGAGTTATAACACAGTAATTTCCCTTTATTTAACGGTATTTTTTCATAGCGTTTTCAAATAGCCAGATAACCGAAGAGATGGTGTTGTGGATTTCCACCTCGGCATCTGAAACTCAGAGTTTTATCTTGACTATCGAGTAATGTAACATATTATTGTATATATATTTATATATATTATATATATATATATATATATATATATATATATATATATATATATATATATATATATATATATATATATACATTTATATATACATATATATATATACCCACACACACATATATATATATATATATATATATATATATATAGAGAGAGAGAGAGAGAGAGAGAGAGAGAGAGAAGAATTTACAAAAAACAAAAGACGAAGATGGGTGTGTAAACAACAAACAGATGTATTAAGTGTACGAGTCCGAGTATAGGAGAGTAGAAAGTCCAAGTAGAGAATCCAGGTTGAACAGTCCAAGATATGTTTGTGCGGGCGTGTGTGTGTGTGTGTGTGTGTGTGTGTGTGTGTGTGTGTGTGTATGTATGTATGTATGTATGTATGTGTGTGTGTGTATATGTATGTATGTATGTAATTATGTATGTATGTATGTATGTATGTATGTATATTTGTGTGTGTGTAACAATTAGAAATAAAATCCAATCGTATTTTTAACATTGCTTTGATTGTCATTTGTCAATACTGACGGTAAAATATACGTTGTTATATTCTTATGGGTTATTTTCTTGATTATTTTGCAGATTGCTTTATACCGTAGTGGTTCTACTCTTATGAATTAGACGCCTTTAAAATGAGATTAGATCAGACTCGTAACAGATATTGCTTGCTCTATGAATTCAGAAGAGGGTTCTTGAAGCAGCAAGAAACATTCGTTTCTGTCTATGGAAATGTAGCTCTAAGTGTCCAAATATAGTAATGATAGTTTTGCTCAAAAAATTTACTCTTGTAGATTCTTCTACATCTGGACAACCAAGTTCTGTCAATATTGAGCTTTTGAAAATCCAAAGCAGATAGAATTAGCAAAGCACTTCAATTCAAGTTTCTTTTTGATCTTAAATCATTTCAGGAACGAGGAAAAGTGTCTTAACTTGGTCAGTAGATATCTCATCATTTGACTGCTTCTCAGCTTAACCAAAGAGTTGCCTTCTCTTCGTCATTGAAGGGTAGACGAGTTACCAAACCTATCCCAGGCTAGAATGATCAGATGTGATGAAAAGTGAGTTCTCTGTAATTATATCCAACGAAAACCACAATGGTTAGCATCCAATGAAACAGGAGAATCCTTCCTAAAAAAATCCAGGAACACACTGTGTTTGGTGGGATACGAAGGGAGTTGTCTCTCACGATGTGTTAAACCATAACGAAACAGTGATAGCATGTGAAAAAGGAAGAATTCTACTGTTATTTCATCCCTTTCATGGGACTGTCCCATTAACTTGACAATATACTATCACTTTATCGTGCTGCCACTTCATAAATCTCTCTGAGAGATTTAGAAATATATTATTTCCATAACGAAACAGTTGATGCAGAGAAGTATTGTTGTCAGTTGGAAGCATTGCACAAGAAATTGCAGAAAAAGCATCCATCATTGGTCATTTGTAAAGAGATGTTGCTGTTACATGATAAAGCAACAACCTCATATTGCCTTCATAATGACCAGTTCAATCACGAAAAGATTATGCCAGAAAATATGTAGGGTTTTGCCTCATTCTCCTTACTCTCCTGATATTGATTCGTTGCAACGTTATTTAGAGGGGAAACATCTCGTTAATTGTGAAGAGATTTAAAATTATATTAAATGTTTTCTTTACTTTAAAACGTGAAGACTTTTTTTTGCTCGAGGAATCAACAATGTGCCAAATAGATAGGATTATCAATAATGAGGAAGTAATATTATCTTGATTAAACTTATTAAGAGCTGAGAATCATTTGCTTCTTTCCCATCTTGAAATGCAATAAGATTTTCTTTCGGACCTAAAATATATGAATGTATGTAGGTCATTATTCAATTTTATTTCAAGACTTCTTGCCAATAGAGAAAGAGCCAGTTTCTAACCTAGATCCAAAGCTCCTTCATTGGAATTTCAACATCAACAACAGGGTATTTTTGTCTGCTTGTATGTATATATATATATATATATATATATATATATATCCTTTCTTGAAAAAGGTTTATGGACCAGTTTCATCAAAGGTTGCGCCACTTCGGAGCAAGAATGGCACAGAATTATTAATAAATTCTAAAGATGTTGTTGGGAGATGGAAAGAACATTTAGATGAGTTGCTCAATAGACCCACTAAAGTTGATCTCTCTTTTCTTGAAAATATACCCGAAAGACCAATAAAAAATCTTATAGCAGAAGTTCCAAGCCTGGCTGAAATAAAAGCAGCAATCAAGAAATTGAACAATGGAAGGGCCCCCTGGTATGGATGGTTTAGGTGCAGAGAAATATAAATATGGTGGTGATTATCTTTGTGCAATGTTGACGGATGTGATTCAGAGGGTTTAGCAAAGTGACGAGGTTCCTCCGGATTGGCGTGATGCAACTATGGAGATACTATATAAATCTAAAGGTGGAAAGGATGTCTGTGATAATTATCGCGGCATCTGTCTGTTAGCTGTTGCTGGAAAGGTCCTCTGTAGGGTAATGCTGGGTAGATTGCTTCTGCACATTGCTGATGAGATTCTACCAGAATCGCAATGTGGGTTTAGGGATAGCAGGAGTACTATGGATATGATATTTTCGGATAGACAGTTGCAAGAGAAGTGCATCGAACAGGATATGGACTAATACCAGGTTTTCATTGACCTAACAAAAGCGTTTGATTCTATCAATAGAATTGCACTTTGGGAGATCTTAAAAAAGCTAGGATGCACTGTCTGTTAGGCATTTACTCACAAAATTAAGTTTACCAATTATGATATTATTGTTAAAATGTGAATCTATAATTTGGATGTAGAAGCCGGAGGTTTCGAAATGGTTATCCATAATTATCCTTTCGTATCGGTTGTCCATAATTTCTCTTTAATTTTCGAAGAGTTGTTTACATCAACAGGACAGCTGACCTCAACGGTGATTCATACTTTTTCTTGTCTGTCCGAAACAATTATATCCGATCTGTTATGTTTACACTTGATGTTTTGGTGGGAATGTTCAGTCAGATTCCTTGTGTTGATGTATATATTCAATAACAGAGGTGGGTTCTCTATATTGAATGGCATTGTATATTCTGCTTTTCTTTTCTACTCTAGGCACAAATTTTGGGGAAGGGGACCAGTTGATTAGATCTACCCCAGTACGCAACTGGTACTTAATTTATCGATCTCGAAAGGATGAAAGGCAAAGTCGACCTCGGCGGAATTTGAACTCAGAACGTAAAGACAGACGAGATACTGCTAAGCATTTCGCTCAGCGTGCTAACGTTTCTTATTTCTTTATTGCCCACAAGGGGCTAAATATAGAAGGGACAAACATGTACAGACAAAGGAATTAAGTCGATTACATCAACACCAGGGCGTAACTGGTACTTAATTTATCGACCCCGAAAGGATGAAAGGCAAAGTCAACCTCGGCAGAATTTGAACTTAGAACGTAACGGCAGACGAAATACCTATTTCTTTACTGCTCACAAGGGGCTACACACAGAGTGAACAAACAAGGACAGACAAACGGATTAAGTCGATTACATCGACCCCAATGCGTAACTGGTACTTATTTAATCGACCCCGAAAGAATGAAAGGCAAAGTCGACCTCGGCGGAATTTGAACTCAGAACGTAACGGCAGACGAAATACGGCGACGCATTTCGCCCGGCATACTAACGTTTCTGCCAGGTCGCCGCCTTTCTGACTATGTATTCGATTACAGAGCGAGGTTCTCTATATTGACTCCAGGACGATATTTAATTCGAATGGCATTGTATATTGTTATTCTGACAACATCGTATCGCATGGGGAGATACTTTCTTGATGACATTTTGGGGCAGCTGTATGAAAAGGTTTTTTATTGTTGTTTTTTTTCTGTTGTTGTTATGCCCTGTATTTAATTTCCGAGAAAAGTTTTAAATGAATGCTTTTATAAATGCATTTCTAGAGCTTTCTAAAAATGAAAGCATCAGTTAATGTATGCCTACAGTGGATGTGTACGTGGGTGTATAATATGTACGTGGGTGTATATATGTGAATAGACATTCAGTAGCATAATGAGTATAGGTTTCGCTTTCATGTATAAGTGTATTCGCGCGTGATTACTTTCTGTGTATGTATGTATGTATGTATGTATGTATGTATGTATGTATGTATGTATGTGTGTGTGTGTGTATGTATGTATGTATCTATGTCTGTTTGTGTATCTATGTATGCATGTGTGTATGCATGTGTGTGTATGTATGTATCTGTGTGTGTTTGTGTATGTATGTATGCATGTATGTATAGGGTCGAAATTTATTGAAAAAAAGCCGCAATAATTATGCACCAACCTAATAGAAGATGTCTCAAGAAATGCCATTCAAAGTTGGTCTGCGAAATGCTAGGATAAAATTCCTGAATATACCATTAATTTTTATCTCTTGTTGCGTTCCGTGTCGCGCTCGTTTTCGGGACGAAGCATAACTTTTCACGAGAATACTGAACTGAACAAGGAATTTTGCCTGCTTCAGAGATCATACGGAATAATTGATGGAAGCACTCCGTCGGTTACGACGATGAGGGTTCCGGTTGATCCGAATCAATGGAACAGCTTGCTCGTGAAATTAACGTGTAAGTGGCTGAGCACTCCACAGAAACGTGCACCCTTAACGTAGTTCTCGGGGATATTCAGCGTGACACAGAGAGTGACAAGGCCGGCCCCTTGAAATACAGGTACAACAGAAACAGGAAGTAAGAGTGAGAGAAAGTTGTGGTGAAAGAGTACAGCAAGGATCACCACCATCCCTGCCGGAGCGTCGTGGAGCTTTTAGGTGTTTTCGCTCAATAAACACTCACAACGCCCGGTCTGGGAATCGAAACCGCGATCCTATGACCGCGAGTCCGCTGCCCTAACCACTGGGCCATTGCGCCTCCACATACGGAATAAAACATATATACGTAAAAATTGTTTCTATTTTATGTGTTATTTTATGTAAAGACGCAGGTGTAGCTGTGTAGTGAGTTCCGGGTTCTGTCCCACTGCGTGACACCTGTATACACTATGAGTCATTTGATATTTAATATGATATATAATTTGTATACAATACTATAATGATATTATAATAAAATCATAGCATCCCCCAGTTCACTGCTTTCCTCCCAACGCCTCCTTTTTCTCTTTCGTCCCCCACTCCATCACCCCATTAGGCATCAGCGCCCACCTGGACCGTCTCAACGCCCACCGGGGGCTGTAGCGCCTACTTTGAGAGCTTTTGAAATAAATGGAACAAGCTTTGATGCTAATATGGACAATTTATTTAATTGAACCAGACAGCTGTTTCTGTCACAAAAGACCATATTTCATGTATACAATTGAAGAACAGGTATTTCAACAAAATTAATACTCCTGTGAGTATATATATATATGGATGTAGGTGTATCTGTGTGTATATGTGAACATATTGGCTGTGGAGTGAGTAGCTTGCTTACTAACCACATGGTTCCGAGTTCAGTCCCACTGCGTGACACCTTGGGCAACTGTCTTCTACTACAAAGTAGACCAAAGCTTTGTGAGTGGATTTGGTAGACGGAAACTGAAAGAAGCCCGTCGTATGTATAAAGATAGATAGATAGATAGATAGATAGATAGATAGATAGGTATGTATGTATGTATGTATGTATGTATGTATGTATGTGTGTATGTATGCGTGTATGTGTGTGTGTTTGTCCCCCCCACACACACAACATCGCTTGGCAACCGATGCTGGTGTGTTTACGTCCCCGTAACATAACGTTTCGCAAAAGAGACCGATAGAATAAGTACTAGGCTTACGAAGAATAATTCCTGGGGTCGATTTGTTCGACTAAAGGCGATGCCCCAGCATGGCCGCAGTCAAATGACTGAAACAAATGAAAGAATAAAAGAATATATAGAGAGAATGGGAATTACATGAAAATGTATATTGTAAGACATTATTTTCTGAGGTCTTGAAATCCAAATTATCAATGGAGGATAAAAATGTTCCTTTCATCAGAGAAACCTAGAAAATTCGCCGATTGACATTGTATGACGATGGAAAATCCATACGGTTTTAGCTTGATGTGAAATAATGACACAACATTAAAAACCTGCAATTAATAAGTCATTTAATTTCTACAAATCTCGGAGTATATACACTCACACATTTACACACACACACACATACACACACACACATGTATATACATGTAAACATATTTGTATGTATGTATATGTGCATACAATATGTATATCATTTATAATACATGTTATATATACATGTATACACGCACATATATATACTATATATACATATATATGTATATATATGTATATATATATATATATATATATAGAGAGAGAGAGAGAGAGAGAGAGAGAGAGAGAGATATTTAGATAGATAGATATACATATATTTATACACACACACGCATCAAGTATATAATAATAATAATAATAATAATAATAATAATAATAATAATAATAATATAATAATAATAATAAGATCCCCAACTTCTGGTTGAAATATCTAACAGGAATGCACAAAAAGCTGGCTGAAAACTTTAACAGCATACTAGCAGAGCCAGAGACAATGCCTGAATGGCTCACGAAGGGGAAAACCATCTTAATTCCCAAATCAAATGAAACAACAAAACCAGAAAACTACAGACCAATAACCTGCCTCCCTACTATGTTCAAGGCATTTACTGCAGTGATATCGCAAAGGCTGAACAAGCACCTGGACGAAAACAAACTGTTCCCAGAAGAGCAGAAAGGATGCCGCAAGGGCTCATATGGTTGTAAAGATCAACTAATGATTAATAAAGCCGTAACTGAAGACAGCCACAGAAGAAGAAAGGCCTCAGTATTGCCTGGATTGACTACAAAAAGGCGTTTGATAGCATCCCCCACACATGGATCCTCGAAACACTAGCCATTAACAAAGTAGCACCAACAATCATAAAATTCATAGAGCACTCTATGAATAAATGGCAAACAGTCCTACACCTCCAAACAAAAGAGGGACTCATGAAAACCAAAGACATCCCCATTAGAAGAGGAATATTCCAGGGAGACACGCTCTCTCCACTCCTTTTCTGCTTGGCACTGTCACCTCTATCTGATATGCTAAATAGAACTGGATGCGGATATAAATGTTACGGCAAAACGATCAGCCACCTTTTATATATGGATGACCTAAAACTATACGCTGCAAATGACAAACAGCTGGAAACACTATTAAAGACAGTTCATGGATTTACCAAAGAAATAGATATGAAATTTGGATTAGAAAAATGCGCCAAAGTAACCATGAAAAGAGGAAAACTAGTTAAGAGTAACAACATCACACTAGATAAAACCAATGAAATAAAAGAATTAGACCAAAGCCAAACTTACAAATACTTAGGAATCCATGAACTAGATAAGACACAACACACACAAATGAAAGAGAAAATAAAAAAAGAATATTATAGACGAGTTAGATCAATACTAAAAACAGAGCTCAATGCTAAAAACAAGATAATAGGTATCAACACTTTAGCTGTCCCAGTTATAAGTTACAGCTACAATATCCTTAACTGGACACGAAATGAACTGACCAAAATAGATAGGAAAACAAGAAAAATACTGACAGGATCTAGGATGCATCACCCAAAATCTGACATAGAAAGACTATATATACAACGTATAGAAGGTGGTAGAGGCCTTATACAGCTGGAAAACTACTATAAAATAACCACCATAGGACTGCAAAAATACCTACTTCAGAAGGAATGAAAACTGATCCAGATAGCAGCAAAACACGAGCAAAACAAAAAACTGTTCTCAGTATTTAAGGAAGCTGACAAATACAAACGAGAAATCATACCACCTAATAAACACAAAGAAGAAGAAGATGATGAAGAAACAACAAAAGCTATAAAACAAATGAAATCCAAACTAAAAATAGAACAGCAACGAGCCATGATAAAACGATGGCAAGAAAAGCCCCTTCATGGTAAATACTGCACTAAACTAAACGCAAAAGAAATAAACAAAGAAAAATCCCAGCAATGGTTGAGAAGCTCAGGACTCAAAGCAGAAACAGAGGGATTTTTAATTGCAGCACAAGACCAAAGCCTCCCCACCAGAAATTACCAAAAACATGTAATGAAAAGAAATATTACAAGTAACTGCAGAATATGTGGAGATGGACAAGAAACAATAAATCATATTATCTCTAGCTGCCCAGTCTTGGCTAAGAAGGAATATATTCACAGACATGACAGAGTTGGAACCTACATACATTGGAAGCTATGCCAACATTATGGAATAACAACAGAAAAAAGATGGTATAGGCACACACCAGAAAAGGTCACAGAAAACGAGAAAGCAACCATACTCTGGGATATGCCGATACACACAGATAGAGAAATTAAGGCCAACAGACCAGATATAGTTGTCAGAGATCATGAAGAAAAAAAATGCTTTCTAATTGATGTATCAATACCGGCAGATGACAACGTGTCTCTAAAAGAAATGGAGAAACTCTCAAAATACAAAGACCTGGAAATAGAGATAACTAGAATGTGGAACCTGAAAACAGAAACAATTCCTATCATAGTAGGTGCATTAGGCATGATAAAAAAATATTCAGACAAATACATAACAAAAACACCAGGATTTACAAACACATATAACATACAGAAAATTGCACTACTAGGCACTGCACACATCCTACGCAGAACAC
>NW_021835995.1:120000-132500 GCF_006345805.1 Octopus sinensis
TTTGTCTGGTTCCCAAAGCATCAAGTGCCGAAAAGGAACTTGCTTATCTTCCATTTTAAAGGGTTACAGAATTAACACAGGTTATAAGAACATAAACCTTCTTCCACGAAAAGATAGCTTAAACTGTGCTCTAAATGGAGGTGTAGTCAAATCTTATTTTATGGACTCAACCATGTTCTAAAACAAGTCGAAAGGTAAGCTACTATAAATCGGCTCGAACTTTCCGGACAACCCAATACTAAGCTTCCTTCTTTTTTAACTGGAAGAAACATGGACTGTTTACAACCAACACATAAAATTCTTAGAAGACACTTCTTCAGCAAAATTGTCTTCATCAAATTCTCAGGATTAGCTTGGAATTGTTTACACCAAATGGAGAAGTTTTAGAGAGCGCGGGTAGCACATCAATTCATGCTATACTAAATTTCAGTCATCGGAGGTTAGCTAGCCATTTAGCACGGACAGAGGACGAGCGCATCCCTAAGTAGGTTTTTTAATGGTGAGCTATTCTGCTGGGAAGCGAAAACACTGTAAATCAAAGCCAACCGTATAAATCTTCGTTAAAAGCTAGTCTTGGGAAGTTGAATGTTTCATACAAAGATGTTGAATCTATTACTTCCGATAATAAGATAAGGTCTGGGGTAAATGGTTTTAAAGAAAGAAACAAAACTATACAAAAATAAAGACAAAAACAGGAAAATAATACCTTGCTAAATACAGAAATAATATCATCTTTCTGTTGTTCAACGTGTAGTAAGATTCCAATATTGGCTTATCTTCACATATCAGAACTGATCTTCATGCAGATGGCCCAAGTGCCACAAATATCATTCCATCGGACGAGTTCATGTTCCATATTTGTCATAAAATATGTAAGTTCCGTCTTTTTTTTAAAAAGGCGTTTAGATATCTATAAATCAGACGACATACGATACTTGGCCACTTGAGGTGAGACAAATTTGCACTGTTTCTTTATGCAAATTTCAAACAGCTTTCGGGACTCCAAACCCACTTAAGTGCTCATGCACGGAGAAAACATATCTAACAAGAATTAGTCAAGCGTTAAACAAGAGCAGACTGCCTCTGTGGATGGATGGATGGATGGATGGATGGATGGATGGATGGGTGCGTGTGTGTGTATGTATGTGCGAGAGGAAGTCAAACATTTTCCGTATTTTAGCTAAAACTGTCTTTAGGTTAGCTCCACTGCCTTCAGCGGTCGTGATCTAACGTAATCGGAGTTTTGCTCCACTTTCCATTTTTGTGCACCAAGGTAGAACAGAGATCAATGATCCGATTTCTCTGGTCTAAAGATGTGTCTGGGGCTAAAATTTATCGAGGACTTTCAGTACATACGGGAACAGCGCTCTACCGCATAGAAGTGTATATGAATAGACTAAGAAGTTTGAAAAAATGGTCGGACAAGCGTGAAACAGAAGAGGGCGCAGAATGCCCTTTACCCTCCATCACTGACATGAAGATTGAACAAGATGGAGAGATGGTTTGGGCGAACCAGCGAGTGACCATCGATGAGGTTGCATGTTTTCTGCAAATTAGACATACATGGTTCTGTATACGAAAGTATCCACGACGAGCTTCGCTTCCGTAAAGTCTGTGCGTGATGGATGCCAAGAGAGATTACGGAAGCGCATAAGGGAAATCGTGCGACGATCTGTCAACGCTTACTCGAAAGCTACAACGATAAAGACCAAGTGTTTTTTGTTTTGTTTTGTTTGTTTGTTTGTTTTTTTTGTTTTTTTGTTTTTTTGTTTTTTTAGAAAATAGCCACAGAAGAGACCTGGATCTATCACTTTGAACCAGAATACAAAATGAAAAGTATGGAATAAAAATCGGAATCGCCAGCGAGAAAGAAGTGACCCAAACTTCCGCAGGAAAAGTGATGCTAACCATTATTTTGTGGGGCTGCAAAAGGGGCTAAGGATGTCTACAGTCACCAGTGTAGGTCACAGCGAAATTCTAGCAAATAAACCGAAACCAGCAATTCGCATCAAACGCTGTCGGTCAATCGGTTAACTCTACTAAAACACACATTCGAGGGCCCTTAA
Organism: Octopus sinensis; assembly: GCF_006345805.1. Lineage (NCBI taxonomy): Eukaryota > Metazoa > Mollusca > Cephalopoda > Octopoda > Octopodidae > Octopus > Octopus sinensis. The sequence goes on from NW_021835995.1 coordinate 122,067, forward strand.
TACTTTCAGTTCGCCCCTACTACTAAGTGCACTTGGTTGTGAAGAAATGGATTCAACAGTTCACACTTAATTTTTTCAAAGAAGATTCGGGAGATGGGTTCAATGAGGCTGTAAGTTCATCAAATGTACTGAAGACTACGTTGAAAGATACCTTTGTATAGAGAAAGAGTTATCTTGTCCAACATGTCTAATTTTAATGATGATTGTTAATTAATAAAAATGTGCCCACTTTTGCCCTACTTTCGATATAAAACTCGTGTGGGTGTGTATTTTCATTGAGATTTATTTAAGTTTTTCTTTATAAACTTTAGCCTGATCGCTAACAAAGTGACTTATTGAGTGAGATAAGACATTTCCCGGGGTCTGTAGGTCTGTGGTCGAGTTGGTGTGTGTACCGGCACTTATGTTCTGTATGAACATAATTCTTTAATATTTAGGTGTTTGTGCGTGTGTTTAATTTTTACATATGCATCTTCATCGGTATAAAATAATATTGAAGGTTTATTTACTTCGAAATCTGAGGAATTTTTACGCCTGCGGGATAAACAATTTGCCGAATAGACAGGATTATATTATCAATAATGAGGAACAATATTTCTGTTGCGAGGAAGGGATGGCCTCCCTTTGCAAATACTTCAAGGGCACTGATATGGTGTCTAAAGCCAGCTAGAGACGACGATCTCTTGGGGCTATAAAGCTACAGTAACACCCCCTCTCCTATGTGGTTAGCCATGATAAGATGGCTTCTATACGGAACAATATTATCTTGACTAAATTTATCAATCAAGACCAAAGAAGAGTTTGTTTCTTTCTCATCCTGAAACACGACAGGAATTTTTTTTTCGAACTTATATCTTCACAGAAAACAGTGGCAATATTATCGAAAATATTTAAACCAAAATTGTAACGAAATAAAAATGAACCGTTATATGTCAATGTGAATTATCCTGTATTTATAAACTAGCAGTATCGCCCGGCGTTGCTCGGGTTTGTAAGGGAAATAACTATATAAGCATTTTTAGAGAGTTATAGCAAAAAAATGCATTAAAAATGGAATAAAAAATAATGTTAATTTTTTTTTTAAATCGTTGACTCAGTGTCTTCAAGCCATGAAGTCGTTGTTCTAAAAGAACGCTGGTCTCCTTGACGACGCTTTACGACGTTGATTTCCTTACACTCCCTTCCCCACAGCTTCACGAGGGAGGGAAGAAGGGGGAGAAGCAACACAGGTGCAGGTGTGACCATGGACGCCAACTCCGCCGCCATCGACACACGAAAAAATATGCGTTAAAATGGAAAAAAATGATGTTAAATTATTTTTAAAATCGTAGACTCATCGTAGACGCGCGCTAATAGCCAGACGGGCACGATATGAATCACGACTATAAGATACCCGGATTTGGTTAAACTGCACTGCAAAATGTGGGAGTAGTTAGGAATCTAAATCGAAGGGGACAGACACTCACACAACTACAGTTTTATATATAAAGATAATGAGGAACAATATTATCTTGACTAAATTTATCAATCAAGACCAAAGAAGAGTTTGTTTCTTTCTCATCTTGAAACACGACAGGAATTTTTTTTCGGACTTATATCTTCACAGAAAACAGTGGCAATATTATCGAAAATCTTTAAACCAAAATTGTAACGAAATAAAAAATAAACCGTTATATGTCAATGTGAATTATCCTGTATTTAAAAAATATGTATATGTGTGTCTGTATAGGTATGTATTTATCTAAGCATCTCACTATCTATATATGCGCGTGTGTGTGTGTTTTAAGATTTATTTTATTTCTTAACAAAATTTAGGCCATTCACTAAATACCAAGGCTTCTTTGTTTGGGGTCAGGACGTTTCTGGTGATTTATTAACGAGTTCCAATTAATGCGTGTATATGTGTGGGTGTGTATGTCGATGTAATTGGTATACGGCCCCCCCCATGCAAGTTTCGTTGGCTCGTCTTCGTAGATATGTGTGTGTGTGTGAGAGAGAGAGAGAGAGAGCGACAGTGAGACAGAGAGAGAGGGAGGACAGATAGATAGAGAGATAGATAAGTGCGTGTGCAACTGTCTCTCTCTCCACTTCCTTCTCTACGACAGCATAGACACTTTATGCATACTCGCTGCGAATGACAGATAAAAAAAAATAATTAATTACTTGAAATTGTACTTTCTTAATTAGCCGTATCTTTCTTGGTTTTGTGTAACTCGCCAGCTTCTCCAGACTAGTATGGAAGTAATTAGCTCTACAACCAAGTATGTCTAGATTCCACCGAGGTTTTTACGAATCCGTTCAACCTACATTCTTTAAAATAATGTCTCTTTTACTCTTTTACTCTTTTACTTGTTTCAGTCATTTGACTGCGGCCATGTTGGAGCACCGCCTTTAATCGAACAACTTGATCCTGGGACTTATTCTTTTGGAAGCCCAGTACTTATTCTATCGGTCTCTTTTGCCTAACCGCTAAGTGACGGGGACATAAACACACCAGCATCGGTTGTCAAGCAATGCTAGGGGGACAAACACAGACACACAAACATACACGCACACACACACACACACACACACACACACACACATATATATATATATATATATACATACATATATACGACGGGCTTCTTACTGTTTCCGTCTACCAAATCCACTCACAAGGCTTTGGTCGACCTGAGGCTATAGTAGAAGACACTTGCCCAAGGTGCCACGCAGTGGGACTGAACCCGGAACCATGTGGTTGGTAAGCAAGCTACTTACCACACAGCCACTCCTGCACCTACATGTCTGTGCATCTCCTCTACACAACTTCTTACAATTTGATCTTCAACTCTGTCCTTTCTATGGACTGCATTGGAAAATGTCCGCTGCCTCATAGGAACAACTGCTCGTGATGTGGACTACACTTTGAAAAATTTTAATGTGTTTATCGCATTTGCATTAAATGTATTCGTGGCACTCCGTCGGTTACGATGATGAGGGTTCCAGTTGATCCGATCAACGGAACAGCCTGCTCGTGAAATTAACGTGCAAGTGACTGAGCACTCCACAGACACGTGTACCCTTAACGCAGTTCTCGGGAGATTCAGCGTAACAGAAACAGAAAGAAAGAGTGAGAGAAAGAGTACAGCAGGGTTCGCCACCCCACCCCACCCCCCTGCCGGAGCCTTAGATGTTTTCGGTCAATAAACACTCACAGCGCTCTGTCTGGGAATCGAAACCGTAATCCTACGACTGCGAGTCAGCTGCTCTAACCACTGGGCCATTGTGCCTCCAAGTTAAATGCATATTGAATGCTTAAAACTACTTGTTTACTCGTTTCTTTTTGTCATTGAAGTGTGCTAAAAATAACAGCTAAATAACGTATTTTAGATAAATCTTTTTTAAGTTCGTGCTGTCGCATTGAAAGCCTATTGAATGCTTCAAACTACAAAACACGTGTTGTTTACAAATATTGACAACACAAGCTATTTTCAGGATGCTGACAACAAAATGCGCAGTCACGCACAAAATGATAGCTTCCAAATCCTGTTTTTTGACTGGGTGAAAAGGGATCAAACTTTAAACCTGTATAACTTTATAAAAACATTTTTCTGGAAAAAGTGAAATAACTCCAGCAATTCAGCTTGGAAAAGTATATTATTGTGCCAAATTTTAAACTTTTCGATAAACTTTAGTTTTTGAAATGCTGCCATATAAACCAACCAAATCCATTTTCATTTCATATAATCTTTCGTTTTTCATCCTTTGTGTTTTACCCGTATCCATACCCGTTTTGTACATCGGGTATTTTGTTATTATTTTCTGTTTTTGGGTTGCCAAACATTCAAAACAGGCTGATAGTCAAAGATAGAGTTCTTCCTGTTATAAGAAACAGAAGTAGCATTAGATTAAAATAGCTATCTACGTATCATACTCAATGTATATAACCATTGAAAGGCAAGTTAACGGTAGTTTTCATCCAGAGGTACTATATTTTATGGACGTATGGTGTTTGAAAATAAATGGTGGGCACCGGAGGCCAGAATTATCTTGGTCGCACTGACAGACCCTTATGAGAGTCGAATAGATGAACAATACCAATGTAAGATGAGCAAATGTACCAACAGCTAGGTCAACTGAGAATCAAATGTTGCAAAAGTACAGCGATGATAAAACGCCTGCCTGAGAGGGCTGAGAAGAGCTTAACGTGAATATGAGCAAAGAGAAAGGATAGCTGGAGCTGAAATAGAATACTGCAAGCCGCTAAGCAGAGAATGATAGGGGGTGAGTCTAGTGGTCTCAGGCCGATAATAGCCTTGTGAGTGGATCTGGTAGACGGAAACTGAAAGAAACCAGTCATATGTAATCTGTATATGAATGTGCGCGTGACTATGTATCTGTGTTTGTCTCGCACCACCACCACCACTACCACTGCTTGATAGCTGGTAGTGGTGTGTTTACGTCTCCGTAACTTAGCGGTTCGGCAGAAGGAAAAGGTAGAAAGTACTAGGGCCGATTCATTCGACTATGAATTCTTCAAGGTAGTGTTCCAACATGGCTGAAGTCTAATGACTGAAACAAGTAAAAGATAAAAGACGTGTAGTACCACTTCATTCTTTTTCGAAATCGCCAGCATAACATAGCCTGGCGTAATTATTGTCGATTCCCAGAAACAAAAATTCAATTTTAACAAATGAGATACCACAACGATTTATTGAGAATGCCAAAAAAGCTGTCATTTCATGGCATGAACTGGAAGCAATCTTACTTTTCTTTGTGGTAGTTTTACATAAAACTAGTTCATTATTTTACGGGTCGGTAGCGCATTAGACAAGATTTTTAACAGCATTTCTTCCGACTAGTTACATTCTGAGTTCAAATTCCGCCGAGGTCGACTTTATCATTCCTCCTTTCGGGTTTCAAAAGGGCCAGTTGAGCACTGGCGCTAATGTAACCGACATGCCCCCTCCCACCTAATTTCAAACCTTGTGCCTCTTATAGAAAAGATTATTTTAGGAGCTAACGAAGGAGACTAGCTGGCAGAATCGTTAACACACCGGACAAAATGCTTAGCGGCATTTCTTCCGGTTTTACATTCTGAGTTCAAGTGCTGTCGAAATCGACTTTGTCTTTCATCCTTTCAATGTTGATAAAATAAGTACCAGTTGACTACTGGGGTCGATGTAATTGACTTAGCTTCTTCCTCCTCAAATTTTCCGCCTTGTACCAAAATGTGAAATCGTTGTTCTACAAGCCAAAGAGACCCGAAGTTGTCAATCAACTTGCTAGAAATAGCGAAATCTTACTCAAATTGTAAAGATTATTTGCCAACAAAATGTGACAGACCTACACAGGACGATGTTTTAGCCCCAGAAAAAGCTGTTTTCCTGAGGCTAAAACAGCAGTAACATCGTCCTGTGTAGGTCTGCTACATTTAGTTGGGAAATAAACTTTACTGTTCGGTACTGTTACTGCTTATCGCTCGCTCAGAGATTTAAAACTAGTTATTTTTCTCTTTACTCAAATTATACTCTACTTTCTTAAAAACGGAAGGGCATGTTGGATGATGGAGTCCAAAAGGCGTGATGGTCGTGGTTGCATAAAGCCGACAACAACAATAACGCATATTCTTTTATTCTTTTATTTGTTTCAGTCATTTGATTGCGGCCATGCTGGAGCACCGCCTTTAGTCGAACAAATAGACCCCAGGACTTATTTTTTTGTAAGCTTAGTACTTATTCTATCGGTCTTTTTTATCGAATCGTTACGCTACAGAGACGTAAACACACCACCATCGGTTGTTGGAGGGACAGACAAACACACATATGCACACACACATACATACATACATATATATATATATATATATATATACATACATACATACGACGGGCTTCTTTCAGTTTCCATCTACCAAATCCACTCACAAGACTTTGGTCGGCCCGTGGCTATAGTAGAAAACACTTGCCCAAGGTTCCACGCAATGGCAATGAACCCAGAAGCAGCCACTCCTACGCCTACTGATTTCAAATGGTTTCTAACTTTAGCATCAGCCACAAAATTTGAGGGGTGGGGGATAATCAATTCTGTCAACCTCAGTACTTGACTAGTACTTTATTTTATCGACCCTGAAACGATGGAGAGTGAAGTTGGCCTCGGCATAATTTGAACTCAGAACGTAATGTCGGAAGGAACACTGTCAGGAAAATTTGTCCGGCGGCCACCTAAACGTAATTCTTTGAAATCTTGGCACAAGGCCCGCAATTTTAGGGGAGAGGCAGAATCGATTACATCGATCCCAGCTCTTGACTGATGCTTTATTCCATCAACCCTGAAAATATGAAAGGCGGCGAGCTGGCAGAAACGTTAGCACGCCGGGCGAAATGCTTAGCGGTATTTCGTCTGTCTTTATATTCTGAGTTCAAATTCCGCCGAGGTCGACTTTGCCTTTCATCCTTTCGAGGTCGATTAAATAGTACCAGTTACGCACTGGAGTCGATATAATCGACTTAATCCGTTTGTTTGTCTGTCCTTGTTTGTCCTCTCTGTGCTTAGCCCCTTGTGGGTAGTAAAGAAATGGGTATTTCGTTGCCGCTACGTTCTGAGTTAAAATTCCGCCGAGGTCGACTGCCTTTCATCCTTTCGGGGTCGACAAATTAACTACCAGTTATGCACTGGGATCGATGTAATCGACTTAATCTCTTTGTCTGTCTTTGTTTGTCCCCTCTATGTTTAGTCCCTTGTGGGCAATAAAGAAATAAGAAACGCTAGCACGCCAGGCGAAATGCTTAGCGGTATTTCGTCTGTCTTTACATTCTGAGTTCAAATTCTGCCGAGGTCGACTTTGCCTTTCATCTTTTCGGATAAATTGAGTACCAGTTGCGTACTGTGATCGATCTAATCGACTGAACCCCTCCCCCAAAATTTAGGGTCTTGTGCTTAGAGTAGAAAAGAATATGAAAGACAAAGTTGACCTCGATGGAAATTGAACTAAGAAAGAAATGAATCGGAAGAAATGTCGCTGTGCACTTTATTCGACGTTCTACCGCTTCTGCCATCTAACTGCCTTCGGAACACATAGAATGCAAATTACATATCAACATACTGCGTGGCATCTTGAGCAAGTATCTTCTACTAAACCTCCGAATCGATCTATGCCTTGTGAGAGAATTTGGGACGCGGAAACTGTGTTGAAGCCAGTCGGATATAAGTGTGTGTGCATGCGTGTGTGTATGTGCGTGTGTGTGTGCGTGTGCGTACGTGCGTGTGCGTACGTGCGTGTGCGTACGTGCGTGTGCGTACGTGCGTGTATGTGTGTGCGTGTGTGTGTGTCTACTACCACCACCACCGCTTGATAACTGGTATTTGTTAACGTCCCAGTAACCTAGCGGTTCGACAAAGGACACCGATAAAATGAATATCACGCTTTTAAAAAGAAAAAAGGTAAATACTGATATCGGTTTGTTCGACTAAAAGCCGTTCAATGTGGTGCCCCAGCATGGCCGCAGTCGAATAACTGAAACAAAAACAAAAAACGATAACGGATACAATTATTAGGAGAAAGAAAAATATGCAAACGAGGTGGGAGAAGTTGGGAGTAGAATCAAACCCCTACCAACACCCCCATCTTCTACCTTTTCTAGGCCAGTCATTGATTTTATTTATTTTACCGAATATTCTTGCAATGCAAAGAATTTAATTCCAAACAAAAAAAAAAAAATTGGTAAAAGACCTCTCTTTCTAGATTGGTAAGAAATTCCAGCTTACATGGTTTAATGGTAAATCTTGCTGCCAATGTCAGACACTGAAGTCTAGCATACGTTTGACCTGACCTATATCTATTTCCTCTTTTTTTTTTTTTTTGACCTGACCTATATCTATTTCCTCTTCACAGAATTACTTAGAATGCAACGTTTTACTTCTGCCATTTTTTTTTTCTTTTTTCTTCCCTAAACAAAGAGATTTGGATAAGATTCTCGTCTGATTTCTTCACTGAAATTTCTCTTCCTGTTCGTATCTCCGCATAAAATATAATTTTTAAAATGTATTTCAGGTTATCTTTTGATCCTGCTTCAACTGCTACTACGACTACTGCTGCTGCTGCTGCTGTTGTTGTAGCTGTTGCTGCTGCTGCTACTACTACCACTACTACTACTATAACTACAACTATTACTGTTGCTGTTACTATTACCACTACTACTACTAATACTACCACTACTACTACTACTACTACTACTACTACTGCTGCTGCTGCTGCTGCTGTTGCTGCTGCTGCTACTACAACTACTGCTGTAGCAGTTATTACTACCACTACTACTGCTACTACTACAACTACAACTGCTGCTGCTACAACTACTATTGCTGTTGCTGCTACTACTACCACTACTACCACTACTGCTACTAATTCTACTACTAAAACTACTACAACTACAACTTCTGCTGCTGCTACTACTACTACTACTACTACTACTGCTGCTGCTGCTGCTACTGCTACAACTACTACTACTGCAACTATTGCTACTACTACTATTACTACAAAAAGTAGTAGTAGTAGTAGTAGTAGTAGTAGTAGGTTTTGACGTATGTGTATTTGAAGGAAAGGATTTTTAAAAAAGGATGAGGAAACATTTGCGATGGATGCGTGAACGGTAGTTAAGTCCAGATATGGAGTTTACTATGAAGTCACCATGGAGACAATGGCGATTTTTGATTTGGCCTGGAATTGGACAACTGTGCCTGCTGAATGCATGATAAAGTTCTTTTATTGTTCTATTTCTTCAACTCAAATTGTTGAATCAGTATTATTATTATTATACCGCCGAGGTCGACTTTGCCTTTCATCCTTTCGGGGTCGATAAATTAAGTACCAGTTGCATACTGGGTCGATCTAATTAACTGGCCCCCTCCCAAAAAAATTTGGGCCTTGTGCCTAGAATAGAAAAGAATATTATTATTATTATTATTATTATTATTATTATTATTATTATTAAAGCGGCGAGCTGGAAGAATCGTTAGCACACCGGGCAAAATGCTTAGCGGTATTTCGTCTGTCTTTACGTTCTGAGTTCAAATTCGACTAGCCCCGTCCCCCAAAATTTCGGGTTTTGCGCTTAGAGTAGAAAAAAATATTAAAAGTGTATTTGGAAAAGTTCGCCATCGTTTGGTGGATGAATACGATATCAGTTTGAAAACTAAAATAAGAGTAGTATATTGCTAGTTTTACTGGGTACAAGGCCTGGAATTTTGGGAGAGGGAGATGCTAGTCGATTACATCGACACCCCAGTGCTCAACTGGTACTTATTTCATCGATCCCGAAAGAATGAAAGACAAAGTCGACCTCGGCGGAATTTGAACTCAGAACATAACGGCAGACGAAATACGGCTAAGCATTTCGCCCGGCGTGCTAACGTTTCTGCCAGCTCGCCGCCTTAATAATAATAATAATAATGATTTCAAATTTTTGTCACAAGGACAACTTGGGGGAGAGGATTAAGTCGATTATATCGACCCCAGTGCATAACTGGTACTTATTTAATCGACTCCGAAAGGATGAAAGGCAAAGTCAACCTCGGCGAAATTTGAACTCAGAACGTAAAGACAGACGAAATACCGCTAAGTATTCCGCCCGGCGTGCTAACGTTTCTGCCAGCTCGCCGCCTTCATTAATAATGATAATAATTTTTTCTACTATAGACACAAGGTCTGAATTTTGGTAGGAGGGGACTAGTCGATTACATCTAACCCAGTGTTTCACCGGTACTTATTTTTATCGATCCCGAAAGTATGAAAAGCAAAGTCGGCCTCGGCGGAATTTGAACTCAGAACGTAGCGACGAGCGAAATGCCGCTAGGCATTCCGCTCGGCGTGCTAACGATTCTGCCAGCTCGCCGCCTTCTCTAAAATCACACTGACGTTTTTAAGAATTGAGAGTAAATGTACACTGGGTGGTGCACTCTGAGATAAACTGCGTCAGACTACAACGGCAAGGATGGTATTTTTTCATAGGTCAGCTCGTTCGCGATTGACATAAGAGGCAAACGACTATAATTACTTAATTATCTTATCAACGCTGTTTTATCTATGATAAAAAACAGACATTTGTGGGTCAGACATTCGTAAGGAATGAGTCAGATGAAGACGGCAACGGCAAAACGTTCGGAATTTCTTGCTTTGGTATTTGGTTTGTAAGATTCTTGTGTTGTATTTTGGGAGGATCATTATGTCAACAGACACACGCACTGGTTCTATTTCCACTTCTCTATTATTTATTCTTTAATTGGTTAACTCTTTATCCAGAGCCGTTTCCTCGACTCTGTTGAAATCAATTCACTTACGCCGGTAATGTTTTTGGGGAAATACTGATAGCCACAAAATCATGTTTTCCTCGATTTTTTAACCAAAAGATTTCAGTATTTAGGGCGAGTAATACGGTGAGCAGGAAGAATCGTCAC
>NW_021835995.1:137500-185000 GCF_006345805.1 Octopus sinensis
CTTTCCCTGATATTGACAACTCCAATATTACTAGCAAATTCGATGATCATAATTTCATCACAATTTAACATACTTCAAATCTAGACTGCATTTTCCTCTTCTGAGGATTGAATGTGCCAGCCTTTGCAATTCCCGTAACCAATTTACAGGTGATGGGAAGCAGGTAACTAAGCAAACCCAAAGGCTTATAAATGGATGAAGAGCTACCCAACAACCAAACCAGATATTGGGTGGATAATAAACCTTCCAGAGCAAGTCCATACCAGTAGTTTCAACACTTTCTGAAACTGATGCACTTTAATAAGCAAACTACTACTACAAACGGCCGAGTACTCCTAAGCTTTATGTTCAGTCTCCAGGGAAGACTGAACATAAAGCTGGCATATTCTTATAAGTATATCCATGGCCATTGCTCTGATGAACTTTCTGGCCTGGTACCCTCTTGGAACAAATATATTCAGTCCATCGCCAGTTCAGCTAATACTTTTCTATATTTCTGAGATGAGGAATTATGTACACTATTTACAATAGACGGACAAATGTCCTCATCTTGTTAGTTGTTATCACGTTTCGGCTGGTGTACTCTCCAGCCTTCATCAGGTGTTCTGGTAGAATTTTGAACCCAACCCTTTATTTGACTAATGGGGTACACTGTTCTCATCCCTAAGATAAGTTGCTGGTGTTATTTTTCTGTTGATATTATTTTTGAAATCCCTGCCTGGGATTGAACTTAGAATCCAAAGACTAATAGCTCTTATCCAATACACCAAAGACATGTCTTCTCTCTGCTCCACGTCTGTCTGTCTGTCTGTCACATCATACTCTGCTGCCTTAAGAAGGGGATATACATTAGCTAATGTTGTCCTAGATACACACTGTATGACAAAAACAAAAGATTGGGATGGTCATAAATGGAATGTCTTTGATTATAAATCCAGCAGATCACAACTGATCTGTGAGTAAACAACAACAGCTGCAGTGGAGGGGCAATGGACCAGTGGTTAAAGCAGCGGTTTCGATTCCCAGACCAGGCATTGTGAGTTTTTATTGAGCAAAAACACCTAAGCTCCACGAGACTCGGGCAGGGGTGGTGGCGAACCCCACTGTATTCTTTCAACACAACTTTCTCTCTCTTTCTTCCTACTTCTGCCACAAAGCAGAGGAACCATGGTGTAACCCACTATGGTGTGGTAAACTTTCAGACCCTAGTCTAGAATGTGAATCCTCTGTACCCCAGGATGGTTCAGCTCTCCATCCGTTAAACGCCACCGTTTATGTAATGAGGATAACAACATAGCTTTCGCGCTCGTGCAACCGCCAGTCTATTGCTTGTGGTGGGTGGATCTTCAAGTTGCCACACGTATTCTTAGTAGCTTAGAGTAGGCTCGAATTAGAGATTATTCTTTGTGACTAATGGCATGAGTCCTGATTAGGAGAAGAAGAACATTAACAACAACAACAGCTGCAACAATAATAACAACAGTGATTCAAGGCATATATAAATGTTCTTTTTATTTACTTTCAACTAGTTCCACTGTCGTATACGGTGTGTCGAATGTCTTTCTTCTTGTAGACATTTGTTATAAAGACAGCTTGAATCTATTTACATTGAAACACATTTTGATAAATTTTTTTCCCCCAAATGCAGAAAATTACTGAAATTGAGTGAGTTCAATTTTTTTCTTTTCCTTTTGCACAGGAAAACAAAAAGAGAGAGAGAAAAAAAAGATACAGGCCGGGGAAAAAAAAAACATACTAATTAAATAAACTAAAAGCAAACAACTGGTAAAACACAAAAATGTGTTGTGGGTGGGAGGGGTGAATAGAGTGAGCATGAAGGGAGACAATCCAATAAATTCTTTTGTATTCATCTGAAGACGTCCCCACCCCCACCCACCCCCCACACTCCAAACCAAAACAACATTTGAGTTGAATATTAAAAGTTCTTGAGCAAAACCCTTCACTTCACATTGTTCCAGTCTGCTCGGCTGTGAATGGGTGACCCTGTGATGGACTGGCTTGCCTAACCAGTGGGATGGCACCATTTGAAAGCCTAAAAACGATGCAAAGTGCACTGTGACCAGTGAGGTATAACAACGTCTGATAGTCTGGTTGATCAGGTGATTACTATAACTTAACAAGACACTCTTGACTATATTAGTTATACATTGATGTCAATGGTTTCAGCAGGGAACTACACTGAACTTCATTGCTCATTTATAGTTGGGCAAACTTAACTGAGCATTCTACAGAGCCAGGAAGAGACTAAAATCCATTAATGCGATGCTTAACCAACTCAGCTATTTGTGATTCTTAAACATAAATATACAAACCAATTAAAAAAAAAAAGAAAAGAAAATTATTTTTCATTTTTCTTCCTTTTCCTAGTTTTTTTTTCTTTAACTCCTTTACTCTCCACCATTTCATACAGATATAGGTGGGGCTGGATCTTTGGAAATATTAATTCTTTTCTTTCTGGGTTTGTTTTTTTTTTTTTTTCAATTTCTTTTTTTCATATTGTTGAAGTTAGTGCTCTTCCAACACCAGCTGATACACAACACAATTGTGAAGTAAGAATGGGGAACCTGTTGTCAATTACTAAGACTGGAGTTTACACAAAAAATGTCTCTTGTCCAAGGACAGAGAACAACAACTGCAGCAACATTTGCATGTGTCTCCAGCACCTTAACCAGACGGTCGTTGTGTTTCCACTTTTTTCTTCCAACTTTTTCTTTAAATCCCCCATCATCAAATGACAAGTCCCCCAGAACCATTGAAAATATTTTAATTTCAAAGAGATTTGGATATCTCTTCTTTCTTTTTTTTTTATATGAACAATTATGAATTTAAAAGGTGTGTGAAAATATGATTTCAAAGAGGAAAAAAAAAACTTTGAGATATTTATAATATAATCAGCTGGTATTTTATAAAAATAATAATGAAAGTGTGAACAAAGAGTCACATAAAATGAAGAATGAAAGAAAATAAAAAAAAATTTACAACAAAAAAAATTAAACATCAACTTAATCTCAGTAATAGTCTGACACATAAGTCCTCATATCAGCTATAGTGTCCCAAGAGGGCTTGCAGTAGGAACGATTCAGCCCAAGTTGGTAGCCAAATGCACCACCTCTGCAACAAAAAGAGAAAACGGGAAAATGAAGATTAGATATTTAACAAAGCTTCCATATAATATACACACACACACACACACACACACTCACTTATTATTAGTTCATCGCTTGTTGTCGGCGATGACCAAGGACATCATATAGAAGACAGACAGGGCACAGTGTGTCCAGCTGTAGCCAATCAGTCCAATACCTGCTTGGAAGGCTCTGCTGAAGGTCTGCTGGGACTGCACTTCCCAACCCTGTGGTCTTGGGTTCAGTCCCATTACACAGTACTGCACTGGCACAGTTTGTATTTTTTTTGTGCTCCTACAATCCTGCTCTGTAAATAGAGCTTGCTCACCCTTAGAATTCCCAAATAGCTTGTAGTATTTTTATGGTATGCTACCAATTCTAGTCTTAAGTATTCCTCGTGTGTGAAAATAAAAAGTAAAAAGTAGAAGATGCCTAACCGTACATACTCTTCCTTTTGAGTCTTTTACTTTTTAATTTTATATATGTATGTATATGTACAGTTAGGCATCTTTTACTTTTAGGAAGGGCATCCAGGTGTAGAAACACTGCCAGATCAGACTGGAGCCTGGTGCAGCCTCCTGGCTTCCCAGACCCCAGTCGAACCGTCCAACCCATGCTTGCATGGAAAGCAGACATTAAACGATGATGATGATATATATATATATATATATATACAGCAGTATTATGGAAACCAAAAAGAGATTGAAACCAAGATAATAACAGGAAGACAGAATCAAAACTTACACACAGAACCTATCTGCTGGCCCTAAAGTGGTATTAAATTTCTGATAATAAGTTGGTGTTGAAGATGATGAACTCTCAGACTGTATTTGGTACGATTCCTTTGGTTTAGAATCTGAATTCTGCTACAAGACAAAAAAAGACATTAATAAACAAATTAAAAGAGAAAAGAAAACATCTTTTTAGTCGAATATTAAATCAAAGTAAATCCTACTGAAAGGAAGGAACTAAAAGGAAGAACCAGATTCCATCCAAAATGGATTGGGTTCTTATATCTAAAAGTGCAAACATGGCTGTGTGGTTAAGAGGCTTGCTTCCCAACCCTGTGGTCTTGGGTTCAGTCCCATTACACAGTACTTCGAGCAAGTATCTTCCACTATAGCCTCAGGCTCACCAAACCCCTATAAGAAGTTTGTGTGTGTACTCATCAGTAGAGATCACATGATTATTGTAAATCAGCATCGTTATCATCATCATCACCATCATCATCACGATGAAAAACACATCCAGCCATGGGAAAATATTACTTAACTTGGAAACAGGTGAAGATTGGCAACAGGAAAAGCATCCAACCATAAAATTCAGTCTCAACAAATTTCTTCTGACACATGCAAGCATGGAAAAGTGGATGTTAATTGACGATGATGAAAGAATGCATTAAATTAAGTTACAAGATTTTATTTTAATAAAACTTTTTCTTTAAATCCCCCTTCATCAAATGACAAGTCCCCCAGAACCATTGAAAATATTTTAATTTCAAAGAGATTTGAATATCTCTTCTTTCTTTTTTTTATATGAACAATTATGAATTTAAAAGGTGTGTGAAAATATGATTTCAAAGAGGAAAAAAAAACTTCTTTTAGTTTCCTTTTTTGCAATTTACAAATTTTTACTTGACCAACAAAGCCATACAATTTACTACAACCAGCCGTTAATGTGTACATCATATCATTTTAAGTAATTCCTAAAATAGTTGTAAGCCATCAGTCTCTTCTCGCTCTTCAAATTAATGGCAGCTATAACAAACTTGAGAAGGTGCATGGATTAATGGTTACAGCATTGGAGTCATCATCCTCATCGTCGTAGTTTAACATCCGCTTTCCATGCTGGCATAGGTTGGATGGTTTGACTGAGGACTGTTGAGCCAGAAGGCTGCACCAGGCTCACTCAGTCTGATCTGGCAAAGTTTCTACAGCTGGATCCTCTTCCTAATGCCAACCACTCCAAGAGTGTAGTGGGTGCTTTTACGTGCTACCGACACGTAGGCCAGTCAGGCAGTACTGGCAACGACCACGCTCAAAAGGTGTTTTTTACATGCCACCTGCACAGGAGCCAGTCTGGTGGCACTGGCAACGACCATGCTCAAATGGTGATTTTTATGTGCCAACAGCACGGGAGCCAGTCCAGCGGCACTGGCAACAACCACACTCAAATGTTGTTTCCATCCTAAAATTGTGGATTTAATTCCTGGACCAGACAACACATTGTTTCTTGAGCAAGTTACTTCATTACACATTGCTCCAGTTCACTCAACTGGCAATATTGATGGAGTGACATCCTATCTGATAGAATACATTATATTCCACAGAATCCAGGAAACTGGCCCCTATGAGTCTATATAACTCGGGAAGGATTCCATAACAAGCTCGTATTTCGACCTGAAATTTAGTTAAAAGAATTCTGGTTTCGTGATATTGACATGGTCGATGCCAGCCCCCTCGCCCCAACTGGCACCTGTGCCGGTGACATGTAAAAGGCACCATCCGAACATGGCTAATGCCAGCACCACCTTGACTGGCTCTCATGCCAGTGGCATGTAAAAGCACCATCCGAACGTAGTCGATGCCAGCCCCCTCTAGCCCCTGTGCTGGTGACACATAAAAAGCACCTACCACACTCTCGGAGTGGTTGGCATTAGGAAGGGTATCCAGCTGTAGAAACACTGCCAGATCAGATTGGAGACTGGTGCAGCCACCTGGCTTCCCAAACCCCAGTCGAACTGTCCAACCCGTGCCAGCATGGAAAATGGACGTTAAACGATGCTGCTGCTGCTGATGATGATGATGATGATGATGGTGATGGTGGTGGTGGTGGGAGGAGGGGAGGGGAGAGGGAGGAGGAGGAGGAACTAGCTGATTGTGGATAAGCTTTCTCTACAAAGAAAGGTCAAACCATGACACACCAAAACTATGCCTTTACACATTTGATAAAGTAAAAACAATTGATAAAGTCTGATATTTTACCTCATTGTGTTTAGGGTCCTGGACGAATGTAGTTTCATCACATGAAGCAAAGTCTGTTGGTTGCTGAAGTTGTTGATGATGAAAAGTGTTATTGTTGTTTTCATTGACAATGCTGCTGTTGTTGTTGTTGTTGTTGTTGTTGCTGAAGCCATTGCTGCTATTTTCTAATTGCATCATTCCACAGCCATTGCTAACTTCACCTTCTTCCATAGTTTCTTCCATATCTGATGCCGGGTTTATTTCGGCAACAGATTCTTCCTAAATACACACATAAAACAAAAAAACATTTATTTTTCACCAGGTTAAGTTCAATCAACCAAATCAATGTTTAAACCTTTAGCATTTAAACCAGCTGTAATATCCGGTCGTAATATCCTTCCTGTTTTATGCCCAAGCTAACCAGATCTGGCCTTTTACATCTACCCTACAATGTCATACCTAAAGTAAAGAGTCATATAGTTGAAATATAAAAGCTACAAAATAATATATAATTCAAAAATAATGTAAATTTACAAATATTACATTTGATGGAGTAATCTGAATGCTAAAAGGTTAAACATAGAAAGGACTATAAACGAAATTCCCATGACACCTTGGCCAAGTGTCATCTTGTACAATAGCCACGAGCCAAGCAAAGCCTTGTGAATGGATTTCATAGGAAGAAATTGAAGGAAGCCAATCGTGTATACACACACACACACACACACATATGCATGTGTATATCTTCGTGTCTGTGTTTGTCCCCTACCACCACCACTGCTTGACAACAGGTATAGATTTAAGTCCTTGTAATTTAACGGTTTGACAAACAGAGTCCATAGAATAAGTACCAATTTTCTAAAAAAGTAAGGACTAGAGTCAATACATTCAACTAAAAATTCTTCAAGGCTGTGCCCCAGCATGGCCGCAGTCTAAACTCTGAGAGTTGTCACTTTCTGAGTCATTTATTTTTCTGTTTTGGCCTTGATTTTCTGCAAACAAATTTTTTTTTTCAATAAGAGAGGAGAGAATTCTTTGCAAAAGCAGCTGTCTTAACAGCTTGCTTCCAGTAACATAGCTAGGGAAGAGGCCGAAAGGGGCACGGCACTTTCAAATCTACTGTATAAGCTTATATAGGCTGTAAGACCTGAGGAAGGGAGGCAGTAAACTCAAAAACTGCCCCATGTGGCACACACTCAAGTTATACCACTGCTGGTTTCCTTCTTAAACATTTACGATCAACAATCAGCGGTTCACAAACGGGATAAACTCCTCCACCCCCACCCCCACACAGCAAAATAGTAAATTGGGGGTCTGCACCGTTTTTAGGGATTCAGGCGTATTTATTGTGAGAAACAATTATGTTTCTTTCTCTAATACTTTACACAGTTCAACATGTTTCCAATTACTGAAACATTCCCTCAGAGAGTGTTATTGCAAACTGGCACAAGTGAATGGGTGAAAGACATAATAGGAACTGTGAAAGAAGTATCTATAAAATTAGTCTTTAAATATCAAATGGTTTTGGTGGGGTCCACCAGAGTAAAATAGCAATCGAAGGGGTACATAAGTAAAGAAATGATTCAAAGACACTGGTCTGTCTGTAAAAAAAAAAAGAGAAACCTGACTGACAGAGTTATGTCCCTTGCTGATAAGTGCAACACAACTATTACCTCCCTTTATGTTTTGAAGTCCTCTCCTGGTCAGCTTTACTTCTTCTTCCCATTCAAGAGTCGATGAAAATTAAAATATCAGTTGTATTAGTCGAGTTGTGTGGTCGATTTAACAGACTACATTCTTCCCAGAATTTGTTGATATAAACTTAAGTTAGAAATCATTATTATTATTATTATTTTATGTTTGACTTTTGCTTTACATTTGTACAAGTTGGCTCACCCATAGACCTCAAAAGACAAGTTAGAAGTTCATGTTGGTGTTATGCCTAGGGTGCCATATATTTGGTTTTGTACATAGTGTTGCTTAAGAAACTATAAGAAAATTATGTGTTTGTTTTAAAACTTGAGATTACATAGAAAGTATTTTGCGTAGGACATGGGCAGTTCCCATGAGCACTATCTTTTGAATTTTTGCCATTTTGGGGTTTCCTGGTATCTGAGCTAGGTAGCAATCAGCCCCTTTTGCTATCATTCCCAGGGCACCTATGATAACAGGTATTGTTTTAGTCTTCAGGTCCCACATTTTGCTAATTTCTATTTCAAGATCTTTATACATTATATCGATTGAGACAGTCATATCAAAAGAGGAAGCATGATTTTTGTCTGAAGTCTTTCAATATGACGTCTGGCCTATTTGCATCTATCTTTCTGTCAGTTTAAATGGTGAAGTTCCAGAGGAGTGAGATGTGATCATTTGTAAGCACTGGCAGTGGTTTGTGTTCCCACCAGTTTTTATCATAGGGCAAGTCCAGGTTTTTGCAAATTACCCAGTGAATATATTGTGCAGCTCTATCATGCCTGTTGAGATACTCTGTAGGCGCAAGAAGACTGCACTTAGAGACAACATGATCAATGGTTTCATTTTGTTGTTGACATACATGACATGTTGAGAAGCTGCCATTCTTTAATATGTTGGCCTGGTAGTTCCTTCTTCTTCTTCTTATTATTATTATTTTTTTTTTTTAGTTTAGCTCAGGTTCGGTCTTATTCCTGTTAAGAATTATGTGGGTAGCAGGTTACTACCTGTAAGTTTAGGTATCCACTAGTTTTCAGCTGTCTTTCAAGTGCTTAGAATCCTCCTGATAATCCTTGCTGTCCCTAAGAGACAAACTTTCTTTTGGAACTCTACTGGGCATTCTAATACAATCTCCTTCAGCCATTTGTCTATATCTTGGTTTACTGTTCCCAACGCACCAATTATTATAGGCACAACTATTACTGCTTGCATGCTCCAAATTCTTCCCCTCATTATTATTATTATTATTATTATTATTATTATTATTATTATTATTACATTAGTTAAGAGTAGAGGAATGCAAAATTGGAAGTACAAAGGAGAAAATACTTAGAAGAATTTTGTTATATTGCATTCTAAGTTTAAAAAATTATACCACAGGCAACTTTGGAGATCATCCATTAAGGCTGGTTCAATATCTACAAGCGAAGTTTTGGAATGAATGAATCAACAATGCTTATCTCTAAAATTTGTGGTGGGAAGATAAACACAAACAGAAAGACATGCACATGTGTGTGTGTGTGTGTGTGTGTGTGTGTGACAGGTTTCCATACAGTTTCTTTCAACCAAATCCGTTCACAAGACATTGGTTGACCCCAGGTTATAGGGGAAGATACTTGCCCAAAATGCCATGCAGTGGGACTGAATCTTAAATCATAAGGTTCCAAGGTTTTTTAGCCACACAGCTATGTGCATGAGTGTGTAAGTGGGTGCGTGTGGGGGGGGGGTGACTCATAATGTCAGCATAGATCAAACTTACCTGTTTCCATTCACAACCTCTGTCATAGTTCAGAAGTCCTAAACATTGCCGTTTTTGATCATTCTACAAAATAATAATAATAATAATGATGATGATGATAACAACAACAACAACAACAAAAAGCTGGCCAAAAAGTATAATGACACTAGCAGAGCTGGAGACAATGCCGAATGGCTTGCAGAAGGGAAAATTATCCTAATTTCCAAATCCACTTAAATGGCAAACCTACAAAATTACAGACTGATAACTTGTCTCCCTACAATTTACAAAGCCTTTACAGCAATAATATTGCAGAGAATAGACAAACATCACGAAAAAACAACCTGCTTCAGAAGAGCAGAAGGGATGCTACTGATCAATAAAGCCATAACTGAAGACAGTTGCAGAAAGAAGAAGGATCTAAGTCTGGCCTGGATCGATTACCGAAAGGCTTTTGATAGTATTCCCCACACATGGATCCTATAAACTCTAGCCATGAACAAGATAGCATCAATAATCAAAAGATATATAACACATTCCATGAATAATTGGCAGAGAGTGCTACAGCTCCAGACAAAGATGGGCTACAGGATATATTCTGCTCAATAGCACAGATTATCCTACCTGCTGGCTCATACATCATGTGACACAAGGAGACATTCCTTGATTTTTTAAAAGTTTCTTTACAAGCATGACTGTGAAAAAAACAAGTGTCTCCAAGATGATGGCTTCATCCAGGTATTGTAAGCAATGTTCTCCAATTGTTCTACTGATGCATGTTTTCAAAAACTGTCTCTTTATAAATTAGTCTCTCACTTTTATCATATAACAAAAAAAGTGGTGATACTGTATTTCAGATGATCTTATAATTAAGTTTCATTATCATCATCATTACTTAACATCTGTTTTCCATGCTAGTATGGGTTGGACAGTTCGACAGGATCTGACAGACTGCAGAGCTGCACCAGGTTCCATAGTCTGGTTTGGCATGGTTTCTACAGCCGGATGCCCTTCCTAATGCCAACCATTTTACAGTATGTACAAGGTGTTTTTTATGTGCCACCAGCACTAGCGAAGTTGCCAACTTCCAGTTTATAAAGTGCAAGTTACTTGGTGACTCTGTCAGTGCAGGTGCCACTTAAAAAGCACCCAGTCCACACTGTAAACAGGTTGGTGTTTGGAAGGGCATCCAGCTGTAAAAACCCTGCCAAAACTGACCTTGCCTGTGCTTGGACCATGTAAAAAGCACAAAGTTCACTCGGCAGAGTGGTTGGTGTTAGGAAGGGCATCCAGCTGGAAAAATCCTGCCAAAACAGACACAGGAGTCTGGAGCAGGCTTCTGCCTGGCCAGCTCCTCTTAAACCATCCCACCCATGCCAGCATGGAAAGCGGACGTTTAATGCTGATGATGATTATCTTAGATTACGGTGCAGCACTATGATACAAACTGTCGATTCTTCAGCTACAAGTCTGATACTTTATCCAAGCAACTAATTAGGTCCTTCCAATTGTATTTACCATAATTTTAATTTCCAGTTCACCTGCGTACAATAAATAAAATAAAAAGAACTTACCTGCATACACTCAGCAAAGAAATCCTGGTCTAAACTCTTACGCTTATTCTGAATGAAATATTTGGTCGGCATAATTGCTTTAAAAAAGAAAAAAAAAGAAAGAAATAATCAAAATTATTAAATAAAAAATAACTACATAATGTGAAATATATATTTTAAAAAACTGGGGATGTAGGGAAAGAATTTATGAACTAAAATCAAATTGATTACAAGTAGCAGTTTGATTACAAGTACAAAGTAATCTTAACCTTTATGATGAGTTTCTGAGAGAGAAGAGTTCAATATATAAGTTTAGAAAATTATAGCAAGGCCAACTTTGAAAATCATCCATTAAGGCTGGGTCAATATCTATCTACAAGCAAAGTAAGGCTGTGAGCTGGCAGAATCGTTAGCACGCCGGGCGAAATGCTTAGCAGTATTTCGTCTGTCTTTACGTTCTGTGTTCAAATTCTGGTCAACTTTGTCTTTCATCCTTCCAGAGCTGATAAATTAAGTACCATTTGTGTGCCGGGGTCGATCTAATCACTGGCCCCCTCCCAAAAAATTTTGGGCCTTGCGCTTAGAGTAGAAAAAAATATTGTTATTATTATTATTATTATTATTATTTGTAGTAGTAGTAAAGCAGCAAGTTGGCAGAATCGTTAGCACACCAGGCAAAATACTTTGCGGTATTTCGTCTGACTTTACACTCTGTATTCAAATTCCGCTAAGGTCGACTTTGCCTTTCATCCTTCCGGGGTCAATAAATTAAGTACCAGTTGCATACTTCGGTCAACCTAATCGACAGTCCCCCACTCCCCAGAAATTTCAGGCCTTGTGCCTAGAGTAGAAAAGAGTATCTACAAACAAAGCCTTTGGTTGAATGAAACAATAGTATTTATCTCTAAAATTTGTATTGTTGCAGTCATTGTTTTAATGTCCACTTCTCCATACTTGTTATGAGTTGGACAAAGTTTAATGAGGCAGACTTGTAACAGCCAGGTGCTCTTCCTGTTGCTAACCCTCAACTGTTTCTGAACAAGATAATGCTTCCCTATGGCCAGACACAGTTTTGCAGAATATTGGAAACGAAAATAATTTCTTATATGACGATGACTATCATTTACAATTATCACATGATTCCAGGGCAAGGACACACACACACACACACACACACACACACACACACATACACACATAGGGTCGATGCCAGTGCCACCTGACTGGCTCCCGTGCCGGTAGCGCGTAAAAGGCACCCGCTACACTCTTGGAGTGGTTGGCGTTAGGAAGGGCATCCAGCTGTAGAAACACTGCCAGATCAGACTGGAGCCTGGTGCAGCCTCCTGGCTCTCCAGACCTCAGTCAAACCGTCTAACCCATGCCAGCATGGAAAGCGGACGTTAAATGATGATGGTGATGATGATGATGATGACAGGGGCTCTTTTCAGTTTCTGTCAACCAAATTCATTAGAAGACACTTGCCCAAAATGCCATGCAGTGGGACTGAACCAGGAAGCACATGGCTGAGAAAGTAAGCTTCATATCCACACAATCATACGTCTTTCGGTTAATTAATTAATAATTTATGTACGCAACTATTACGAACTATTACAGTAAGGGAGACAACCACTCATTATTTAAAATTTTTACCCAGTTAACTCCCGTATACAAATACCACCACGTCGTCATTTTCTAAAAAGTTATTTTTGTAAAGACGAACGAAGTTTATTCAGCTGCTTACTAAGAAAATAAAAACTGCACAGAGGAAGTGCGTGACTTGTTCTACTTTCTGAGCTGACCTACTATTTCTGAATACCACAAACTGTTTTGTTAAATATAAACTTGTTGAGGAACGTATAAACTTGACAAAATGCTTAATAATTTATAATAATACAATTTGACAATTAAACAATTTTTTTTTTTTTTTTGCTTTATCTTCTTTTACTTGCTTCACACATTGGACTGCGGCCATGCTGGAGCATTGCGTTGGAGGTTTAATCCCGCCTAGTATTTATCTTAAAGCTGGTACTTATTCTATTGGGCTCTTCTGCCAATCCTCAATGTTACGGGGACGTAAACAAACCAACACCGGCTGTCTAGCAATGGTGGTGGTGGTGGTTAACAAACAGCACTAGCACAGACTAATATATATATATATATATATATATATATATATATATATATATATAACTTGCTGGAACTTACATTTTTCAAATTTATTTTGTTATAGTTCACTGGCAGTACTCCAGCAAGGCCACAGCCTAGGGGATGAAACGTATAAAAGAATTATAAAAACATGCTATATATATATATATATATATATATATATATATATATATATATATAGCACATATATATATGTGTGTGTGTGTGTGCGTGTGTGTGTATAGATAGACAGATATATATATATATATATATATATATATATATATATATATATATATACACGACCGGTTTTGCATGGTTTCCATCAACCAAATTTACTCGCTATATTTTGGACGGCCAGGAGCTATAACAGAAGACACTTGCCTAAGCCACTGTGCAGTAGATCTGAACCTGAAACCATGTAATTGAGACACAAGCTTCTCACAACACAGTGACACTTGCACCTATTAATTGCAAAAAAATTCTACTATACTAGATTTCCGCTGGAGAAATTCTGTTAAATGTGGAAACCACTCAAAATCGCTTATTCATGCCTTGATTTGTGGAGGACCTGTATGTGTGTACATATATATATATCTCCATCACCGTGACCGACCAGGCTATCAGATGTTGCTACACATCGCTGGTCACAATGCGCTTCACACTGTTTTAGCCTTCAAATGACGCCACCCCGCTGGCTAAGCAAGCAGGCCAACAGAAGAAAGAGTGAGAGAAAGTTGTGGCGAAAGAGTACAGCAGGGATCGCCACCACCCACTGCTGGAGCCGCATGGAGCTGTAGGTGTTTTCGGTCAATAAACACTCACAATGCCCGGTCTGAGATTCGAAACCACGATCCTACAACCGCGAGTCCACTGCCCTAACCACTGGGCCATTGCGCCTCCACACACATATTTATATTTATATAAATATATATATATGTGATTGGCTCCCATGCAGGTAGCATGTAAAAACACCTTTGAGCATGGTTGTTGCCAGAACCGCCTGGTTGGCCCTCGTGCTGATGGCACATAAAAACACCCACTACACTCTCGGAGTGGTTGGCATTAGGAAGGGCATCCAGCTGTAGAAACTTTGCCAGATCAGATTTAGCCAGGTACAGCCTCTCGCTCTCCAGTCCTCAATCAAACCGTCCACCCCATGCCAGCATGGATAGCAGACGTTAAATGATGATGATGATGATGATATATAAGGGTGTAATATGGCCAAATCATCAAGGAATATGCTTTGCAAACATGAGATTCTGTGTTGGATCCCATTAGATGGTGTCTTGAGCAACTGTCTTCAACTGTACAGCTCATGTCAAGGCAAGCCTACACAGCTGTTTACAGGCTAATTCAATAAGTATGTAGTTCTGTTGATCAAACAAGTAAATACTTATTGTTAATAAACAAAAGAAAATCTATGTACATTATACATACTAGGACAGAAAAATAGATATGCTCAGAATATTAATCTCCTGGAAACTGTTCCAAAACCTGCAATCAGATAAATACCTGCCATCAGACATTTTCCATACTCTAAACATCTTGCTTCCCTGCAAATGCACACATTAAAGCTCCAAAACTAGCAACTTATTTGATAGACACCCACAAGATTATATTGATGTCTAATTTTGGCACAAAGCCAGCAATTTCAGAGGGAGAGGATAAGGTGATTACATTGACTCCAGTGCTAAACTGGAACTTATTTTATTGACCCCTGAGAGGATGAAAGGCAAAGTCAACCTCCGCAGAGTATTAACTTAGCATAATGACAAATGAAATGTGCCTAAATATTTCACCCCTCATTCTAAGAATTCTGCCAGCTTGCCGCCTTATGGAGGTGAGGGAATAATATTATTAAAGTAGTGTTGCCTGTATTAGACTAGTGACATCATGTCACATCTCGAAGA
The DNA here is from genome assembly GCF_006345805.1 of Octopus sinensis. Lineage (NCBI taxonomy): Eukaryota > Metazoa > Mollusca > Cephalopoda > Octopoda > Octopodidae > Octopus > Octopus sinensis. The sequence goes on from NW_021835995.1 coordinate 152,651, forward strand.
TTATGCTCATGCCATCCATGAGCAAGAATATCTAATAAATGGAATATGGAATATCTAATAAATGAAAGAGACAGCAAAGTTCCTTAATCCAAAGACAACCACAAATGTCAATTGCATCATACACATAATCAGCTGCTGTCCCCAAAAAAATGTCGAGGTACCCCTCCCACAACATGATGGCTAGGAAGTAAGTGTCTTAACCTTTTAGCATTTAAACCAGCCATATCACACCCAAATATTCTTCCTGTTCTACATAGATCCTAACCAGATCTGATCTCTCACACTTATCCTACATTCATCACTATCATCATCATTAACGTCTGTTTTCCAATGCTGACATGGGTTGAACGGTTTGGCTGAGGTCTGCAGAGCCAGCAGCTGCACCAGGCTCCAACCTGGTCTGGCAAAGTTTCTACAGCTGGATGCCCTTCCTAATGCCAACCACTCCAAGAGTGTAGTGGGTGCTTTTTATGTGCCACTGGCACTGGAACCAGTAAGGTGGGTCTGGCAATGATCACATTCAGATGGTGCCATTTACATGCCACCGGCACAGGAACCAATCAGGCGAACCTATTCTAAAAGTAAATCGTCAGATCCTTGAAATCTTGAAGCAACTACATTAATGCATGACTAATACAAGACAATGTGAATACATAAGCCTAACATTTGACAGAGTAATCTGAATACGAAAGGGTTAACCATAGACTGCACCTACATCTATGTATTTGTATATATATGTAGATATATGTATGTATATTGTCATGTAGTAAAGCAGTCTTTTGCCACTGTTGTATCTGTCTTTTGACGACTGTCACTGTGACAGATATTGTTATATTCTGAAGCCGTCGATAGAATGGTTCTATCTGACAATGTACGACCCCCACCCCACCCCAGTCATACAGTATTATTATTGTCAAAGGGTTGGATCGATATTATGTCAACTCAGTATCACAATATAATTACTATATCAGCACAGACATGACTATCAACACAGTCTACATGTGCTCTCAACTTTCTTCCTTCTGCCTGTCAACCGGTTACTGGTCTATTTATAATTATAATAGCTGGCTACTACTACTTATTACCGGGTGGGGTGAACAGTTTCACTATACAATACATCATAATCATTATTACCTAACATTTACTTTTTTATGCTAGCATGGGTCAGACAGAATTTTTTCGCAAATTTTTTACAGCTGGATGCCCTTGCTGTTGCCAAACCTCACTTGTTTCCAAGCAAGGTAATATTTCCCCATGGCCAGATGTGTTTTCCAGGGAAGACTAGAAATGAAACAACCTTACTTGTATGGTGATATTCATTTACAGCCATCACCATATCTAGACAAGGACACACACACACGCACGCGCGCACACACACACACACACACACACACATAGTTCAAATTTACAGAAAACAAAAGACGAAGACAGGTGTAAGAACAACAAGCAGGCATATCCATTTAACAATCAGGAAAAATGGAAAAGCTTTTTATATTTCGAGCCTATGCTCTTTGACAGAGGTAAAAAAAAATGGAGAGAGAATGAAAAAACATGGAGAGAGGAAAATAGTGCAGGGTTCAACAGTCCAACATGACAAGATGACTGGAAGAAAGAGGTTGAATGAAAGGGAGATAATAATAATAATAATAATAATAATAATAATAATAATAATAATAATAATAATAATAATAACGGTAAAGGTAATGGTGACCCCCAAGAAACTAAGGTGCACACGCATGTGTGTATATGTATGTGAGAATGTTGTGTGTATGTTTGAATGGGGCCAAGTAAGTCTAACGTGTGTGTGTGTAGTAATTGATGTGTGCTTGTTCAAGTGGTGTGTGCGTCTGTCTGTCTGTGACAAAATAGTACAGATTGAAAGTTATCATTGTCTATGTGTTGTGTGTGTATGTGTGTGTGTGAGTGTGTGTATTGTTTGTGTTCAGGTATTATATGCTTGTGTAGGTGTGGGAGTGTGCATGGTGTGTGGTGTGCGTACTGTGTTAAACAGCATGTGTGTGTGTATAATGGTATGTGTAGTGACGCTATTGAAGATTGCGTGCAGGTGTGGATAATGGTGTGTGGTGTGGGGGCTGAGAAGTGTTCAGCGCTAGTGTGTGTGTGTGTGGAGTGTGAAGGTGTTTGTGGGTGTGTGTGTAATGGTGTGTGAAGTGAGTAATGAGTTGAGCAGTGTGTATTGTTGTTTGTATAGTGATGTGTGTGGTGAGAGTACCAAGGTAGTTAGCATGCAAGTGTGTAGGTGGAGGAAGGACAGTTGAATGTGGGAGGTGTGTGGAAATCCATGTGGGGTTGGTGTCAGATGTAGATAGGTAGTGAGCTGAGCCCATGTGGTGCAAAGGGACAAAGTGAGAGAGGAAGGAGTCCAGATGTTTGCGGGAGAGTGAGGTCGCGTCAATACAGTCATTGATTTAATGACTGTATAGCTCGGAAGTGGGACCAGTGAATTGTAATAATATTTGAGCCACAACATAGCCAACAAACAGGTTTGCATAGTTGGGGCCCATTCTTATTCCCATGGGTATATATATTTTTCCAGCTGTAAAATCCACTCGCAAGGATTTGATGAGCCCAGGGCTATAGTAGAAGAAACTTTCTCTTTCAGTTCCCCCACCCCCACCCCATCTTTGCAATGAGTTAGATGAATATGTTATTGAAGCATTGTTTTACAGCTGGATGCATTTCCTGACACAAACCCTTACCTGTTTTTCAAGTATGGGATCTTTTGAAAGCAGGAAGCAAGTGCGGAAGTTAATGATAAGAGAAGAGATAACAATGGCACTGCTGATGCTGTGACTTTCAAATAAACAAATTAAGATGGTTATGGCAGATGAGGAGGAAACTTGCAGAGATGGGGACTGACTGGGGCTCTGCCTGACGGGTCACCCAGGAGGACCTGAGAATATACCAATAAATGGGGAATGCAAAAATGTGCTGCAATGGCACAAGACCCCACACCTGACCTGATACATGCATGCACACATGCACACATGCGCATACACAAAGCATTACCATTCATACAAATGGTGTTATTGGTTTGTACTCCTCTGTGGAACCAATGTTCCATGCTGTTCTTTGTTCAACAGACAAGGGAGAAATACTGCCATGCTTGGAAATAGGAGAAGGTTTGCCACAGAAAGTTCTGTCATTACAAATTTCGACTGACTCATGAACAAGATTGTGTAGCCAAGTATTCGTCATAACTTTGTGAGCTTACATAAACGTAACTATTGAAATATCTGGTTTTGGCACAACACCAACAGAACATCATAGGCCACACCTAACACAAGGTCATTCACTTAATGACAAAGACTCACTAACCAACCAGCTACAAGCAGCTACCCAGATATGCTTTCTCTTATCTCTCTGCCTCTTCTAGTCTTACTATAAAATCATCTACTTCCTTGTTCTAGTGTGTAGTGTAACCCCAACCAAAACACACCATCACTCTGCTCCTCTCATAATAAATATTGGTTGTCAGATAAATTTGTTTCTTTCTTTCAAATGTGACTTGAATTAACGCAAAAAATATTTTTGCTTATGTTTAATGGGTATCTTTCAGAAACTCTATTCTTCATCTACAACTTTTGTTTATTGTTTCTGAAATTTGAATAAATTATATCTTTTTTCAGCGTAGGAGTGGCTGTGTGGTAAGTAGCTTGCTTACCAACCACATGGTTCCGGGTTCAGTCCCACTGCGTGGCACCTTGGGCAAGTGTCTTCTACTATAGCCTCGGGCCAACCGAAGTCTTGTGAGTGGATTTGGTAAACGGAAACTGAAAGAAGCCTGCCGTATATATGTATATATATATATATATATATATATATATATATATATATATATATATGTATGTATGTACATGTGTATATGTTTGTGTCTGTGTTTGTCCGCCACCATTTCTTGACAACCAATGCTGGTGTGTTTACGTCCCCGTAACTTAGCAGTTCGGCATTAGAGACCGATAAAATAAGTACTAGGCTTACAAAGAAAAAGTCCTGGGGTCGATTTGCTCGACTAAAGGCGGTGCTCCAGCATGGCCACAGTCAAATGACTGAAACAAGTAAAAGAGTAAAAAGAGAGAGTATATAATGATGGAATACCAAGTAGAAAAAAAGTGATCATTTTCAAGACCTGTTTCTCTTCACTTTCAATCAATGCTTCCAAAGCTGCTCAAGACATTTGTGCTGTGTACAAGAAAGGTGCTATTACTAAAAGAACTACTCAGAAACGGTTTCCACACTTGAGATTATCAGAATTTTCCATCACTTTCCATCTAATCTAACCAATGTGGAAGAGTCTGCAATTAATATGAATACTATTTCTCCACTTCTAATTAATTTCCTTTTTAAAATACGCAAATAGGTGCAGGCATGGCAGTGTGGTGAAGAAGCTCCCTTTGTAACCATGTGCTTTTGGGTTCAGTCCCACAGCATGGCACCATGGGAAAGTGTCTTCTATTATAGCCCTAGGCCAATCAGCTCCTTGTGAGTGAATTCGATAGACAGAAACTTTGTGGGAGTCAATAATGTGTGTGTGTGTGTGTGTGTGTGTGTGTGTGTGTGTGATGGTGGTGTTAGAGAGGTAGGTGACAGGTGTGACATTTTGGATGAAAGCAGGGGAAGGAACCAGGCTGGGAGGCAGGAATAGGGAAGAAACTGTGAACCAGGAAGTCGTGCAGGTTATAGGCTCGTTTGAAGGCGGGAAGGGGTAGTTATGTGTGTGTGTGTGTGTGTGTGTGTGTGTGTGTGTGTGTGTGTGTGTGTGTGTGTGTGTGTCGTACACACCGCCTGACAATCAGTGTTGGTTTGTTTACATCCCTATAACTTAGCAGTTCAGCAAAGAACCTAATAGGATAAGTACCAGATTTAAAAAAAAATTAGTACTGAGTTCATTCTGTTCAACTAAAACCCATTAAGGTGGTGCCACAGTATGGCCACAGTTATGACTAAAACAAGTAAAAGAGTAAAAAACAAGTAATTAAAATTGACCGTGACAAAAGGTCTGATATTTCCAACAAAAAAAATAACAATTGTATGTAAGAGATAATTTATGTGTGACTATATCTCTAAGTAATCTAAAGGTGCTTCAAGGTGCCAGAATAACCTTTTGTCATGGAAAATCATTTAAGTTTGTTGAAAAGGGTCATCAGTTCAAACTCACAATAGTGCCATTGTGTTGTTCTATTCCTAGAGGACCGTGTTTAATACATACTTGTTCCAGAAATTCAGATATAAATACATAAGTATATGTAAGTGCCACATAGTAAGCACCCATGACGGTGTCACATAAAAAGTACCTGAGCTGGTGCCGCGAAAAAGGCACCAATGCTGGTGTCACATAAAAAGCAGCCATACCAGTGCCACATAGAAAGCACATATGCAGGTTCCACATAAAAAGCACCAATGATGGTGCCACATAAAGAGCACTGATGCTAGAGCCATGTAAAAAGCAGCCATACTGGTACCACATGAAAAGCACCTGGTGCCACATAAAAAGTACCTGTGCTGGTGCCATGAAAAAAAGCACCCATATTGATGCCATGTAGCAACACACATGCTGGTAGCATGTAAAAAGCACCCAGTACACTCTGTAAAGTGGTTGGCACTAGGAAGGGCATCCAGCTGTAGAAACCCTGCCAACACAGACAATTGGAGCCTAGTGCAGCACTCCGGTTTGCCAGATCTTGTCAACCATCCAACCCAAGCCAGTGTGGAAAACAGATCTTAAATGATGATGATTATTATGATAATGATATATATATATATATATATATCTTATTGCTGGTGAATAAGATGTGCCTTTTCTTTTCCGCTGCCACATACTCTCAGATGTCCCCTTTTCTACCACCCACTCCTTGCACCCACTCCTTGCACCCATCTCACCTAATCCTACCCACCTCATACCACATTTCTTTCATCACTTTCCAACTTCACCCCTTCACCACCACCCCGACCCCCGCTGTTTTAGAATGTGAGGAATCATGTCGCTCCTCTACAGCAAGAAACCAGTCCTGCTCTGGCCCTTTCTCTCATGCTCTCTCTCTACTCCCTATTCTCCTAGCATAAAGTTCTCCCTCTCCACTAGGTCTTGCAAGTTGTATAGCAAACCGCACTAGTGACGGTGACACCAAAAAAGCACCCAGGACATGCTGTAAAGTGGCAACCCATTACAAAGTGCATTGAGCCGGAGAAACCCTGCCAAACAGACACTGGAGCACATTGCAGTCTTTGGGCTCATCTGACCCTCTCAAACCAGCTATTCCATGTCAACATGCAACACAAATATTAAATGATGATTATGATGTAGTAAAGATTGTTTGCCAACATAACATAGCAGTCTTGGTTTAGGACGACTGTTGCTGTAATTTAGCCCCAGGAGACATCGTCTCCAGCTGGCTATACAACACGATCTGTGTCCTTATATTGTCAAACAAGGGAATCTAGCACCCCCACTCAGTTCAAAACAATATCTGTGTATTGCGATTTCTGGGTTATTTCTCTTCATCAGCACAGAATAATCGTTCGAAAATGTAAGCACAAAGATTGCGTCATATAGCCAGCTGGAGACGATGTCTCCGGGGCTAAATTACAGCAACATTAGTCCTAAACCAGGACTGCCGTGTTATGTTGGCAAACAATCTTTACTACAAAGTATTGTTGCTGAATATCTCACATTGTGAGATTTAAAAATAGTAATTTTCTAATTGATGATAATGATGTATCAAAAAATTGTCCTGAGTCTAATGCAGCTGTATTATGGATGGGAGGCCAAAGTGTGACATGCAAAGGAACCAGACGAGCGTAAGCCTGCAAGGCACAGCAATTGTTACTAATGATAAAATACTGGAAATGAGCCAAAATATCACAGACTGTTAGCACAAAATTACAAAATAATTGCTCACAGTTATGTGGTGAGGTGACAATATCTCTTCATACCACCTTCCCCAGCATATATAACTCACACCTGATATGTGTTTTGCATTATTTAATGTACCATTTAAGGAACATTTTTTTTTTTTTAATTATCTAAATGAAAAATTCTGCTAGCCTGTCAGCTATCTGCAATGACTGGATGACAACAAGGTCATAAGTGTGGTGTATCACCCTGGTGCATGATCATGGCTATGTAAAACAACACAGCCAGAAATATGAGTTTTACATCCTGTTTGGCAATTTTCTTAACCAGAAAATAAACAACTGTGCAGTTAAGCTGAAAGACAATTAAGTTGAAATACAGCACTCATATACTGTATCCAATATACTTTCACACATTATATATTATGTTGTTTTTGCTACGAAATATACTTGTGAGGTAGGGGCGTGTCTTACATGCCAAAAATACAGGATATAAGACAGATACAAATAAATCATTCTAGCTAGAATATATAGAGAGATAAAGGAAGGTCAATAAACGTTTACATAATTTAATTATTTTGTAATCTCTCTCACACACACACACACACACTCTCTCTCTCTCTCTCAGACAGACAAACAAACAGACAGTATACCATATGCACAGCCAAGTGCTTAAGAAGTTTGCTTTGCAATCACAAAAGTCACGGTTCAACCCCTTTGCATGGCATCGAGAGCAAATTTCATTTGTCATGGCCTCGGGTTGTGATAAATGGCACACAAGTGGAACCTAGTTTGACAGAAACTGTGTAGAAGCCCATCACATGTGTACATTTGTGTGCACGCTTGTCTAGACATCATGCTGATGGTTGTACATGATCATCATCAACATGATCATATGAGCAAGATTGTTTATTTCCAATCTTCCATGAAAAGCAAGTCTGGCCATGGGGGAAATATTCCCTTACTTGTAAACAGGTGAAGGTTGGTGACAAGAAGGGCATCTGTCCATGGAAAATCTGCCTCAAATTCCATCTGATCCATGCAAGAATGGAAAACTGGACATGAAATGGCGATGATTTAACACAATGCACTGCCTGGTCCCAGAATCGAAACCACAATCTTGCAATCATGAGGGCAACATTCTAACTGCTAGACCAAACACCTCTGCAAGCTTTACACCCATGTATAAAGAAAGCAAAAAAAAAAAATTAAATAATCCTTTCTATTGTAGACGCAAAGCCTGAAATTTTGAAGGATGAGATTACTTGATTACATCAACCCCATTGCATAACTGGTACACATACTTTATCAAACACAAAAGAACAAAAGGCAAAGTCAATCTCAGAGGAATTTGACCTCAGAACAAAGACATTTTGTCTGGCATGGTAACAATTCTGCCAGCTTGCTATCTTATAAAACTAGGTGTGGCTGTGCGGTAAGAACTTGCTAAGGCTTAAGGTGGCGAGCTGGCAGAAACGTTAGCATGCTGGGCAAAATGCTTAGCGGTATTTAGTCTGCCGTTATGTTCTGTGTTCAAATTCCGCAGAGGTCGACTTACCTTTCATCCTTTCAGGGTCAATAAATTAAATACCAGTTACGCACTGGGGTTGATGTAATTGACTTAATGTCTTTGTTTGTTCCTCTATTTTTAGCCCCTTGTAGGCAATAAAGAAATAAGAACTTACTTCCCAAACACATGATGCCATTTTCAGTCTCAGTGTCCGGCATCTTGGACAAGTGTCTTCTATTATAGCATCGGGCCAACCAAAGCCCTCTCAGTGAATTTGGTAAACAGAAACTATAAGAAGCTCATAGTGTATATATAAATATATATGTGTGGTTGATGCCAGTGCCACCTGATTGGCACCTGTGCCAGTGACATGTAAAAAGCACCATTCAGTGCTGCCTGACTGGCTCCCATGCTGATGGCATGTATAAAGCACCCACTATACTTTCGGAGTGGTTGACATTAGGAAGGGCATCTAGCTGTAGAAACCTTGCAGCTTCCTGGCTTGCCAATCCTCACTCCAACCGTCCAACCCATGCCAGCATGGAAAGCAGACGTTAAACGACGACAATGATGATAATGATAATGAGAGTGTGTGTGTCTTTGTGTCTGTCCCCTACCATCACTTGATAACTGCTGTTGGTGTGGTTCAGCACAAGTGACTGATAGAATAAGAACCAGGCTTTAAAAAAATAAGCACTGAGGTTGATTCAAGGGCGGTGCTCCAGCATGGCCGCAGTCTAATAACTGAAACAAGTAAAAGACAAAAGACGATAAAATAAATTACTGTCAGAAATTCTTGTCACTGAACTAGAAACTTTGAAGCTCAACCAGTTATCAAGTTTTCAGGATTTCTTTTTCTTCATTGACTTTTACAGTTCAAATTACAAAAAGAAAGAACCAAGTACTTTGAACTGAACAGAACAAAACGGTAAAAAGAAAAAACAATACTAAAACAAACAAAAAAAGTTAATGAAGATGGTAAAAGTATTGATCTACAGCATTAATTTCGAAGACAGCACTGGTTATTAGTCGGTTGCGAATTAATTATATAATTTAATTAGTTAAGTTGACGTAATTGTCTTCTGTGGCGCACAAGGAAATTTTGAATTTTAAGATTCCTCCAATTTATCCAACGTAGCACATCATCCGTTAAGACTGCGTGCACTTTGTCGGTCGGGAGTTTCATCTGACATTGATAATATTGAATTCTTCAAGTGAAGACAATCAATAGAATAGAAAATGCAAGTAAGCAGGCAGGGAAATACTAGACACTAGCAGTGGCAGTATACACACATGCACACATGCACTCACTGCATCGAATATCAATATATGTACCTGTGCATGTGCATATATGTGTCTGTGTGTGTGGAGGGGTATATAATGTATGTATGTATCCGATGCAAAAATAAAAAAAACATAAAGACAAAGTAAAAAAACAAAAAGGGTATTAGGTTTACACTCAGGAAAAACAGAAATAAAAGTCTTGTATGTTTTATATATATGTATATATATGTGTGTGTGTGTGTGTGTGTAATGTATCAGTCTTGGTTGTAATACCCTGACGTGCAATTTAACCCCATGTTCATCTCAAATCTACAAACCAACCGTTATTGAAGATTCCCTAAATATACAAATTCTATCACTGCACAAAGAGACAAAGGCATTTGTTTTCCTATTTTCTTGTCTGTCAAAGATTACATTGCTCAACCAGTTACTAGTTTTCTTTATGTAAACTCACTCAGTTCTTCTTATTGTTGTTATTCTTGAAGGCAGCAAGCTAGCAAAATTGTTAACACACTGGACAAAATGCTTAATGGTAATTCGCCCATTGCTACATACTGGGCTCAAATTCCACCGAGGTCGATTTTGCCTTTCATCATTTTGGGGTCAAGAAATTGAGCACTAGTGATTCACTGGGGTTTATGTAATTGACTAGTCCTCTCCCCCAAAATTTCAAAACCTTTTGCCTTCAGTAGAAAGGATTATTGTTGTTATTCTAGTCCTTAACTAATCTTATTCAGTTCTGTTTCTTGAGTAGAAATTATAAAACAGTCAATGAAGAAATTAGAAGCAAATCTTAAATACAGTTATCATCATCAGCAGCAGCAGCAGCATCATCATCATCGTTTAACATCTGCTTTCCATGCTGGCATGTGTTGGGCAGTTTGACTGAAGACTGGTGAACTAGAGGCAGCACCAGGCTCCAATCTGATATGGCAGAGTTTCTACAGCTGGATGCCCTTCCTAATGCCAACCACTCCGAAAGTGTAGTGGGTGCTTTTACATACCACTGGCTCAAGGACCAGTCAGGCGGTTCTGGCAACAACCATGCTCAAAAGGTGTTTTTTACGTGCCACCTGCACGGGAGCCCGTCCGGTGGCACTGGCAATGACCACGCTCGAATGTTGTTTTGTACGTGCCACCAGCACATGTGCCGGTAAGGCAACGCTGGCAACGATCATGCCTGAATGGTGCTTTTCACATGCCATCGGCACGGGAGCCAATCCGTGGCCCTGGCAACGATCACGCTTGGATGTGCTTTTAACGTTCCACTAGCACAAGTGCCAATCAGGCAGTACTATCATAGGCCGCTTCAGCGATTTTGATTTGTTTTCCTTGGATGTAAAAATGTATTATGTTAAGTGAAATTCCATTGTTTGATAAGTACCATAGTCCTATATTTACATGCTTATTGATAACACAGTGTCTTAATATTTAAATCTTTAATAACATAAAGTTGTGATTCTCCACCAGGGTCCATACAGCCCTTAGGGGTTCCTATAAGACTTTGTTGTTAAAATTTATCTGCAATAAATTGGTTAAACTTCTACAGTATATAAAATATTTTAACAATTTTTTTATATAATTATTAATAATATTTAATTATAAAATAATAGGAATTTTTAAACATTGAATTACTATGGAGGTCCAGTAGAATAAAATAAGAATCAAAGGGGTCCATAGGGAAAAAGGGTTGAGAATCATTGACTTAATGTAGTGTATAGTCATCTATGTATTATACTTAATGTATATACACTGTTCATAGGCCAGTTACTGCAGTATTTGTTCTGATACATCTCTTATAGATGTGCTGTGTTAAAATCGCAATATCAGATTCATCATCATCATCATCGTTTAAAGTCCGCTTTCCATGCTAGCATGGGTTGGACGATTTTGACTGAGGGGCTGGTGAACCAGATGGCTGCACCAGGCTCCAATCTTGTTCTGGCAGAGTTTCTACAGCTGGATGCCCTTCCTAATGCCAACCACTCCGAGAGTGTAGTGGGTGCTTTTTACATGCCACAGGCACGAGGGCCAGTCAGGCGGTACTGGCAATGACCTCGCTCAAATCCTTTTACACATGCCACTGGCACAGGTGCCAGTAAGGCGACGTTGGTAACAATCACACTCGAACGGTGCTCTTTTACATGCCACTGGCACAGAAGCCAGTTGGCTGCTCTGGCAACGATCACGCTCAGAAGGTGCTCTTGGCATCCTACTAGCATGGGCACAAGTGCCAGTAAGGCAATGCTGGTAACAGTCACACTCGAATGGTGCCCTTTTATGTTCCACTGGCACGGAAGCCGGTTAGCCGCTCTGTCAATGATCACACTCGTATGGTGCTCTTTGCACCCCACTAGCACAGATGCCAGTCATCGGATTTGATTTTGATTTTGATTTCACTTGCCTCAACAGGTCTTCGCAAGTAGAGTTTAGTGACCAAAGAAGGAAAAGGTATGCATAAGCGGGCTGGTTACGCTCCTGGCATAGGCCACAGATTATGGTCTAATTTGGCTTGCCGGGTCTTCTCAAGCACAGCATATTTCCAAAAGTCTCAGTCGCTAGTCATTTCCTTGGTGAGGCCTAATGTTCGAAGGTCGTGCTTCACCACTTCATCCCAGGTCTTCCTGAGTCTACCTCCTCCACAGGTTCCCTCAACCACTAGGGTGTGATACTTTTTCACACAGCTATCCTCATCCATTCTCGCCACATGACCATACCAGTGCAGTCATCTCTCTTGCACACCACATCTAATGCTTCTTAGGTCCAACTTTTCTCTCAAGGTACTTACACTCTGTCAAGTATGCACACTGACATTACACATCCATCGGATCATACTGGCTTCATTCCTTGCAAGCTTACACATATCCTCAGCAGTCACAGCCCATGTTTCCCTGCCATGTAGCATGGCTGTTTGTACACAAGCGTCATACAGTCTACCTTTTACTCTGAGCAAGAGGCCCTTTGTCACCAGCAGAGGTAAGAGCTCTCTGAACTTTGCCCAAGCTATTCTTATTCTAACACCTACACTTTCAGCGCACCTTCCTCTGCTACTGACTTGGTCACCTAGGTAATGGAAGCTATCAACTACTTCTAGTTTTTTCTCCCTGGAATGTGGTGGAAGTTGGTCTCTGCGCATTTTCAGTGTTTATTGCTCCCGAACATCTGCCACATACAAAAATCTATCTTCCCAGTTAGCCTTCCTTTGATATTACTGCATCTCTTATGTGTCCATAGCTTACACGGGGTACATCTTATAGAGTTTCTACCTATGCCTCTACTACAGATCGAGCAGGGCCATCTACCTGAAGGGATTTGTGGTTTACCTGCCTTCCTACTTATTAGGACTTTGGTTTTAGCTAGGTTGATTCTAAGGCCCTTCGGTTCTAATCCTTGTTTCCACACTTGAAACTTCTCCTCTAGTTCTGATAGTGACTCAGTAATTAGAGCAAGGTCATCGGCATAGAGGAGCTCCCAGAGGCATCCTGTCTTGAATTCCTCCGTTATTGCCTGGAGGACTAGGATAAATAGGAGGGGGCTGAGGACTGAACCTTATTTCCAGTTAAAACTATTTCACTTACACTTTTAATTCCCTTAAATAAAGTAAGAATACCACAACCTCACTCCCATCCCTTTCTCCCAGTCTTTGAAATCAATTATTATTATTATTTTAATGCACTGGGGTCGATGTAATTGACTTGATCCGTTTGTCTGTCCTTGTTTGTCCCCACTGTGTTAACCTCTTCTGGGTAGTAAAGAAAAAGATTATTATTATTATTATAGATACATGGATACTTCTAATCACAAAAGGTCAATCGATTGACTCTATTTATTATACTACTCCATCTAATAAATAAACAAAAGAAACATTTTATGACTTTAAAAGCATTGAATAACAAAAGTATTGAACAAGCAACAACTAGCCATCAATTGGTTGGCTGTTCCTATTCTATTATCAGCATTTTTATGTGAAGGCAAAATGGCCCAGTGGTTAGAGCAGTGGACTTGCAGTCATAGGATCGCGGTTTCGATTCCCAGACCGGGCGTTGTGAGTGTTTATTGAGCGAAAACACCTAAAGCTCCACGAGGCTCTGACAGGGGATGGTAGTGAACCCTGCTGTACTCTTTCACCTCAACTTTCTCTCACTCTTTCTTCCTGTTTCTGTTGAACCTGTATTTCAAAGGGCCAGCCTTGTCACACCTCTGTGTCATGCTGAATCTCCCCAAGAACTAAGTTAAGGGTACACGTGTCTGTGGAATGCTCAGCCACTTGCACTTACACATTAATTTCATAAGTGGGCTCTTCCATTGATCGGATCAACTGGAACCCTTGTCGTCATAACCGACAGAGTGCCATGATCAACATTTTGTTGCATCCATAGCAAGTAATGACACTTCTCTCTTCACTACCTGCTGGGTCTAGATAAGTACCATAACAGGGTACATACAAATCAGGATTGTAAGCCATGCTAGCACTGTACATGCCAATGAGAGAGAGAGAGAGCCTTTCTGTGGTTCCTCAACAGAGATATCTTTTCCAAGAAATATAGTTTTCAATTTTTACAAGTAAATTTTCACTTTGTTTCTTTTTTTCTCTTGTGATATCTGAAGAGAAAAAGTATTACTCAAAGGTGGTGGTCGTCTCAGTTATAGAGATGGAGAAAAAGAGGAAGATAATTGCAAATATGCAATCACACTTTTGCTTGCCTACCCGCGGTTAATGTAAATATACGATGTAGAGCTGCCCTACACCTATCACAGACTTTTTAGCGACTGACATATGTTTACATTCGCTATCGTGTACTTTATCACTTGAGGTGTGCATGCTCGCCATCCTGTGCATTATCTTAGCTATTTTAGGTTACGTTCAAGTCATGAGACTAGCAGTAGACCAATGTAAAGTTCCGAGGAAGAGGAGGAAGGAGAGGAGGGGATGGAATTACTTCCGAAAGTTCCAAGGAGGGGAAGAATTACTTCTTTGATGTGAACCCCACTAAATCCTTCAAGCACCAAGAAGAGTGTACTGGGACTCCATCGTTTATGATAAGTGTTCCAGATCATTCAATCAATGGAACAGCCTGCTCATGAAATTAATGTGCAAGTGGCTGAGCACTCCAAAGGCATGTGCATCCTTAATGTAGTCCCCAGGGAGATTCAGCATGACACAGAATATGACAAGGCTGGCCCTTTGAAATACAGGTACTCTTTTCTCTTTTTACTCGTTTCAGTCATTTGACTGTGGCCATGCTGGAGCACCGCCTTTAGTCAAGCAAATCGACCCCAGGACTTATTCTTTGTAAGCCTAGTACTTAATCTATCAGTCTCTTTTGCTGAACCGCTAAGTTACAGGGACATAAACACACCAGCATCATTTGTCAAGCGATGTTGGGGGGGGGGGACAAACACAGACACACAAACATTATACACACACATATATATATACATACAACAGGCTTCTTTCAGTTTCTGTCTACCAAATCCACTCACAAGGCTTTGTTTGGCCCAAGGCTATAGTAGAAGACACTTGCCCAAGGTGCCATGCAGTGGGACTGAACCCGGAACCATGTGGTTTGTAAGCAAGCTACTTACCACACAGCCACTCCTACACCTACTCACTTTTGCCAGCTGAATAGACTGAGCAATGTGAAATAAAGTGTCTTGCACAAGGACACAATGCCCCACCAGAAATTGAACTCATGACCTTAAGCTCATGAGCTGAATCCCTAACCACTGAGCCATGAGTCTTCATTGCAAGAAGAATATAACATGCTCTAATTGCCCCTATGTGTGTCATACAATGAACCAATGTATGGAGAAGTGTGCATACAATAAGATTCCCCTCACCAGCCAGACTGAAGCTTGTTAAATATCTAAAGTGCAAGACATTCAATGGACTTGACTGAATTTTTTTAACAATTATAACAAAGGAGAAAAAAAAACCAAAATAAAGAAAATATATAATGCTTTTCTACTCCATTCACTCTCTTTGATATCTCCTTTTCTGTCTGTCTTTAAAGCATTAAGTATTGTGCTTAGCTTTTAACAAACAAAACAGATATAGTTTATTAAACTAGCAGTTAGTTATGTCTCAGGTAGCATAAGGTAGCATAGATGGATGTGATTATAGGGTTGTATTGTCTCAAAAAAAAGTAGGATTAAGAGCTTTACCAAAGGATTTATGTTATGACTAAGTAATTTAATGAATACACATTTAAAAAAACAAATCATTTAGTTATTACAGTTCTATATTTAAGAGATGAGGAATTATGTACATTATTTACATTATTTACATTTAACAGATATTTGTCCTCATCTCTTTATTTTACGGCTGATATACCCTCCAGCCTTCATCAGGTATCTTGGGGAAATTTCAAACCTGGGTTCTCTTTCCTAAGGTATTTTTTGATGTCATTATTATTATTATTATTATTATTATTATTATTATTATTCAGGTCACTGCTTGGAATTGAACTTGGAATCTTGGGGTTAGTAGCCTGTGCTCTTAACCACTATGCCGCCATATGCCTGCGACCAGAATAATGATGATGATGATGATGATAACAACATCAACAGCAGCAGCAGCCGCAGCAGCAGCAGCAACAGCAACAGCAACAACAAACAACATCTTCTGCACTGACTGGTTCTTTTGATCAATGGCTCTGTTGCAATCCACCAAACAGATATATGAAGCCTTGATCTTTACCGGAAGGACTTCCACCACTATTGAGATTATTATTAATTTCATATAGATAGGCACAGGCATGGCTGTCTGGTAAGAAGCTGGCTTCCCAACCACATGGTTCTGGGTTCCATCCCATTGCATGGCACTTTGGACAAGTGTCTTCTACTATAGCCTTGGGTCAACTAAAGCCTTGAGTAGATTTGGTAGATGGAAACTGAAAGAAGCCCATTGTGTGTGTGGTGTCTGTTCCTCCCACTGCTTGACAACTGGTGTTGGTGTGTTTACGTCCCCATGACCTAATGGTTCAGCAAAAACAGCTGGTACAATAAGCACCAGACTTACACCTTGTATCCTCCTTTAACTTTGGCTAAACTTTCTTTCACTAATAAACCTCCATTAACATCAATCTGTTTTATATCCAACTTTATTCTGAACTCATCAGTTTATTATCTGTACTATTTGGAATTGTCTCTACTTTTATGTACCTTTTACCTATTATTTGTTTCAGTCATTAGATTGTGGCCATGCTGGGGCACCACCTTGAAGAATTTTAGTCAGTGCTTGTTTTTTTTTAAGCCCGATAGTCTCAATTGCCAAACCACTAAGCCAGAGAGCAGCACCTAGCTCCAATTGTCTGTTTTGGAATGGTTTCTATGGCTGGATGCCCTTCCTAATGTCAATCACTGTACAGAGTGTACTGGGTGCTTTATATGTGGAACCAGCATGGGGGCTTTATAGGTGACATCTACATGATGTGGGTGCTTTGTGCATGGCACCAGCAGAGGCATGGCTCTATTGTGAATGGAATTAGTAAAACAGTGTTGAAGCACATTTTCATGTGGGGGGTGTGGAGTTGTGTGTGTGTGTGTGTGTTTTGCTTATCTCCTTGCCATGACAGTTTGTAAAGAAATGTTACCATCTTGCAAGCAGTGTTTGTCATGGGAAGACAAAAATGTAACCTTGCTTGAAAACCAGCTAGAGCTGGCAACAGTAAGGGCAACTTTGCCATAGAAAATGTGCCTCAACAAATCCTGTCCAACCCATGCTAGCATAGAAAATTGTAAGTTAAAATGATGATGATGAGGATGATGATGAAGATAATGGTGGTGCTAATGATGAAGATGACAATGACAATGATGATGATGATGATGAAAATGATGATGATGAAGATGATTACATGCAATTAGACACTTAATGCAGTACTCTACTACTTTGACTATCAGAAAATAATTTATCTTTGCTTATTGTTATCATTATTATTGTTATTGTTGCTATTGCTGCTGCTGTTATAGCAGTGTGTTAACTGGTAATACCTGCAATTAACAATAAAGGTATAAAAAAAAATCTGTACCACAATCAAGCCAATCAGAAATCTATTTCTTTCACCAAGTCCATCCAACAGATTTGCAGAGATAATCACTCACCAGTCAAACTGAACCCGTCTTTCCAGTCCCCAACAGGTATACATATATATACACACACATGCACGCACACACGCACACACACACACACACCACACACACACACACACACACACACACACACACACACACACACACGCATGCACACGCACTACTGATTTTTAAGACATAGACAGGATGCTTGACAAATTTACAAAGAAGGGTGGTGGAGATGGGTAAATTATGACAAATCTATTTCCAGATTATTATTGGTGTATGAAAGCATAGATCACCAAGCCAGAGGGTATTGGACAACTGGCTGAAAGGTCAGGGTTTTGTATCCTGTGACGAACATAGTGTTGTAGATGAGATCAAGATGAGTAACACTCAACGTATAGTGGTAGAGTGGTATACTTCATTCAATGCTGTAAATAGTGGGAGTGTAGTAAAATTAATGAGTGCGTTATCAGTGTGATGTGCCAAGTTAAACTCATTTATTCATGAGCTTGACTTCCAACTGTGACTACTGAGTTGTGTTAAGTGTTAATATATAATAATTATAATAATGAAATTATTGTATACAGTGCTCAGGTGCACCACATCTTGTCAGAAAGTGCATATAAAGTACATGCAGTAATGTAGAAATGTCTGGAAAGCGAACAATGTATGAGTCAGATACATGCTTGCGTGTGTATGGAGGGGAGAAAATCAAGTGTAGTGTTGGTGAATCTCAGGAAGCATGGAAGTTTTGAAGGATGCAGTGCTCTGACAACTAACAACTGATGCCGGCAGTTTGTTCCATGCTTCAGCAACTCTCAGCGTGAAAAAATGTTTCCTGAAGTCATGAGAATCTGAATGGGAATAATTATGTGCAGAGAGAAAATAGCAGACACCATCATCATCATTTAACATCCACTTCTCCATGTTTGCATGGGTCAGGTGGAATTTGTTGAGGCAAAGATTTTCAATTAATACATCAAAATGCCTTTCCTGTCACCAACCCTCACCGTTTCCAACAGGACAGTGGAGTCAGAGTTGGAAAAAATTAAGGGGTAGCTGGAGTCAGAGTCGATAAAACTACACCGACTCTGGTTCACACTATCTTTATTCTTTCATATAAACCAGTTATAACATAAAGGCCTACTCAAAGTACAAGCGTATTCTTATGCTTTATGAGATATGTAGACCACAATCAATCACTTACATAAAGAGGAGTCAGAGTCGATCTATGCTTTCGTACACCAATAATGCTCTGGAAACAGATGTCGTGATTTACCCATTTCCACCACCCTTCTTTGTAAATTTGTCAAGCATCCTGTCTATGTCTTAAAAATCAGTATTGTGTGTGTGTACATACATATATATACTGATATATATACCTGTTGAGTACTGGAAAGACTAGTTAAGTTGGAGTTGAAGTTTTTCGTTTCAACTCCACAGTCCTGGTTTCCAAGCAAGGTACTATTTCCCCATGGCCAGACAGGGAAGACTGGAAACAAACAACAATGCTTGTATAACAATGATTCTCATTTACAACCATCTCACGATGTCTAGACAAGAGCATGCACACACACACACATATATATATATATATATACATATATATATGTATATATATACATATATATATGTGTATATATATATATATGTATGTGTATATATATATATATAATCCAAAAATAATATGACAGCACATCTTTGATGCAAATCTAATGAAGTAACACTCTAATGTCTAAAACTGCAAACATTACATAAATTTTTACTTTGATTTTTTAAGTAAACTGGCGTTGCAAGCAGAGTTGCTACAGAGACAATTGTAATGAATCATTAAAGATGTGTTAAAGAATGTTTTTGTCTTATTAATTGGAATATAGTTTAGTCTTTTCCACACCCACACAACGATGTTACCATCATGAAACCAGGATGTTCTTCACTTAAAGAATTTCGGTGATAGTTTGGAATCTGGTAGTTTTGATAGCTCAGAATTTAGGGTGAGTGCTCTCTGGAAATACTCTATCTTGCCAGATCAAGATTGGAGCCTGGTGCAGCCATCTGGTTCGCCAGTCCTCAGTCAAATCATCCAACCCATGCTAGCATGGAAAGCGGACGTTAAACAATGATGATGATTATACTCAACAAGGACCAATATATTATCAGCATTAGCATCATCATCATTGATTAACATCCGTTTCCATGCTGGCATGGGTTCTCTCTTTTACTCTTTTACTTGTTTTAGTCATTTGACTGTAGCCATGCTGGAGCACTGCCTTTAGTTGAGCAAATCGACCCCAGGACTTATTCTTTGCAAGCCTAGTACTTATTCTATTGGTCTCCTTTGCCAAACTGCTAAGTTACAAGGATGTAAACACACCAACATTGGTTGTCAAGCAATGGTGGCAGGAACAAACACACACACGCAAATACATACATACACACACACACACACACACACACATATATATATATATATGTATATATATTGGCATTAGGAAGGGCATCCAGCTGTAGAAACTCTGCTAGATCAAGATTGGAGCCTAGTGCAGCCATCTGGTTCGCCACTTCTCAGTCAAATCGTCCAACCCATGCTAGCATGGAAAGCAGACGTTAAACAATGATGATGATGATTATATACATACACAATGGGCTTCTTTCAGTTTCTGTCTACCAAATCCACTCAAGGCTTTGGTCGCCCAAGGCTCTAGTAGAAGACACTTGCCCAAGGATCCACACCAAACCATGTGGTTAGGAAGCAAGCTGCTTACCGCACAGCTCCTGTGCCTATATATATATATACGGGGTCAAGTGTCTTCTACTATAGCCTTAGGCTGACCACAGCCTTGTGAGTGGATTTAGTAGATGGAAACTGAAAGAAGCCTGTCATATACAATATATACATATAATTGAGAATCAGTTGAATTAGGTACTAAAGTTTGAGCACCAAGTCAGTCCGGTATTATCCACACAGCTCATAGTAAGGTGAATAAAATCAAAATAAATAACAGGATATCAAGAGGTGATGCAGTACAACCGTTTCAAGTGGCTCCATTTAATTGAACAATACAATCATTACATCAATTTAAATGCAGAGCTATCATCAGCTTAACAAATAAATAAAATTTTAATCAGTTGACCACATTAATATAATTTTCTCAAATACTGTAACAGAGCAAGAAGATGGAAGAAATCCATGTTGTCACTATTGTAGTTAAGGATCGACTACACTTCCAAGAAAGGCATGAAGTCCACTGGGGTCATAGCTTGTAAAGGATTGTGGTTCATTTCTAATTTATTTGTCTTTTTATCAACTACTAGCTGACTGTGTCTGTTTAGAATGAAGGGCAAGATTGAGTTGACAGCTAGGTATGGTCATAAATATTGTCAAGACATTAGGAGCAGTAAATTAAATATAGAGTAACTGTCTATAAAAGAAGGCTGGGTAAGGGAAGACTCTAAATCCTGACGTTAATTACCAGTTAAAGGGGCAAGACGCTAATAAAACCTATGATGTCAATACAGAGAAAATGGAGTACTATGGTGATTGTTTAAAAAACAATATTGTTATGTTGTATAAAAATAAAATTTAAGATTATCAAAAATGATATCATAACCAAAATAGGTAAAATGTGTGTGTATATACCAATTATCAACATTAAAAATGAAAGATTACATAGAATCAATTTAATATTTGTTTATGTACTTAATTAATTACTTATTAGGTAGTTTCTATAAAGACTGCTCAGGGCATTTACTTATGGAATAACTGGAAAGTTAAACATGCTATCTATATATTAATTATAAGCCAAGAATCAGAAAGAATAGAGATGTGTACAGTTACATACACATTTATCTATGTGCACACATGCACATATACATATACACAAATATTTATATGCTTATATGGATATAGTATAACCATCTCGCATAGACTTAACCCTTTAGTGTTCAGAATACTCTGTTAAATATAATACTTTTTTTCTCAAATTGTTTTGAATTAATCATGCATTATCTTATAGCTTTGAGGTTTCAATGATGTGATTGTTTATTTTCAGAATGGCATTGTAGGTTAGGAGTGAGAGGCTAGATATCGCCAGTTTGAATATAAAACATGTAGAATATATTGGGCCGGATTTGGCCGGTTTAAACATTAAAGGGTTAAGTAACTAAAAAGTATGTATTTATGAACAAGAAAGATATCAATTTATAAGGTATAAGAAGTTAATAGGTTATGCACATATATGCACATATATACATATATAAATATTTATACGTTTATATGGATATAGTAATAACCATCTCGCAAAGACCTAAGTAGCTGAAAAATCTCTATTGATGAACAGTAACAACTTATAATGGACTAGCACCATGACCCGGCAACGTCAGGTCATAGTGCTAGTGCATGCATATACAGCTGCGTGTGTGCGCACATACACGCGAGTACTATCCAAATCTCCGACCAATCACATACAGCTAGCTGGCATTCAATTGGCATATCAAGTTTCAGGCATTTTGATTGGGTTTTGGATAGAAAATTCACAAAAAAGTCACTCCTATTGATTTTTTAATGGCTTTGCAGGGTGACTGGGGAAATGTAAAAATGTGCACAATCACCCTTGGACAGTTTTAAATGACCATAGAAAGTGCGAGCCCTCTAACTGAAAAATTGTGGATTTGTATAAAGGACACACACACAGACATTTTAACGTTTATATATAGAGAGATAGAGATATAGAGATAAGAGGTTAATAGGTAAGGATATCAAAGTAAAAAAAAAATAAGAAGAATTTATAGAAAATAATAAGAAATATATATAACCAACATTTAAAGAGACAGGGTATTAAAATTGAGGTAGGGAAGAAATAAAGGTAACCTGAAAAGAGGAGGTAGTAGGTATGGGCATAGTGAGGGCATTTAGAGGTATTCAGACCAAAGAGATTTTATAAGTTGCAATGTTACAGATATTATTGCATATATGATTTTATAGTTTCTAGGGGGTATATAATTAGGAGAATTACTTACATAAAAGCCATTACAAATACACATAATATAATCAGTAGGGTAGAACATCATACAAAGGAAAAAAATTGTTTAATCACCAAAAATATGATGAAGTCAGACTAACTCGGCAGGAGTTTTCATGAGATAGTAATTATATACAGCACACCACATACCATAACATATAGCTTATAACATATGCAATGCAATTTAATTCACCATATAACTCAATATCCCATGATATCCTTTTGCTTATTTTGATTATGTATTTATGTATGTATGTATGTATGTATGTATGTATATGTTTGTGTGTGTGTGTTTGTCCCCCCATCATCGCTTGACAACCGATGTTGGTGCATTTACGTTCCCGTAACTTAGCAGTTCGGCAAAAGGAACTAATAGAATAAGTACTAGACTTACAAAGAATATGTCCTGGGATCGATTTATTCGACTAAAGGCAGTGCTCCAGCATGACCGCAGTCAAACAACTGAAACAAATAAAAGAATAGAAGAACACACACACATGATGGGTTTTTTTTCAGGTTTTGCTTACCAAGTTCACTTGCAAATCTTTGGTTAGCCAAAGGCTAAAGCAGAAGATGTTTACCCGAGTGCTATGCAGAAAACTGAATCCAAAACCACATGGCTAGAAAGCAAGCTTCCTAACCACACAGCCATCCCTGCACCAAGAAGTAATATCATTTTAACATTATCAGCAAGTAGAGATAACTCTGGGTATGTTTCAATTTTATTAGACCTCTTCAGTGAAACTTAGCCTCCACCACATTGCCAGAATAATTGTTTCTAACATAGTTACAAGGCCTGAAATTTTGGGGATGATTGTTAATCAATAAATATTGATCTCAGTACTTGTCTAGTACTTTATTTCATTGACTCCCAATGGGTAATGTTTCTTTCACTGAGATTTGAGCCCAGAATGTAAAAACTGAAGGGAGTACTGCAAGGTATTTTGTCCTCTTAAGATTCTGCCAATCTGTAGATTACTTATTTTTAAAAGTTTGGTATGTATTTTGCCAGTCTCTTATACTAGACTGCTAAGCTTTGGGGGATGTAAACAAACCAACAGTTTGTAAAACAGCTGGATATACAGATGCACACACCCACATACATACACATATCTATAAGGTATACAAATATGTATATATACACACACACACACACACACACAGACAGACAGATCAATTGATAGATAGATAGATAGATAGATAGATAGATTGATAGATAGACAGACAGACAGATAGATAGATAGATAGATAGACAAACAGATATATAGATACATAGATCGATAGATAGCTAGATGATAGATAGATAGATAGATAGATAGATAGATAGATAGACAGATAGACAGACAGACAGACAGATAGATAAACAACAGATATATAGATACATAGATAGATAGATAGATAGATAGATAGATAGATAGATAGATAGATAGATAGACAGAGAGATAGACAGACAGACAAACAGACAGACAGATACACAGACAGACAGATAGATAGGTAAATAGGTGGATAGATGGGTAGATAGATATGCGCACGCACACACACACACACACCACACACACAAACACACACACATTTAAGAATGAAAGTTGATCAAAAAGACTGATAGAATAAGCGCTACACTTACAAAATAGTAATTAGAATCAATTTGTTCGACTAAAACCCTTCAAGGCAGTGCCCCAGCATGGCCACAGTCTAATGACTGAAACAATTAAAAGATTTCGAATGCTAAAGTTGTCTTTTTCTTCTCAAGGTAAACTGTAAACCAGTTAAAATATTGTTAAGTGTCTTTTGCCATTCTCTTCACACTGCAGTGAAGAATATCAAACATTAAATAGATGCAGGCATGGCTGTGTGGTAAGTAGCTTGCTTACCAACCACATAGTTCCAAGTTCAGTCCCACTGTGTGACACCTTGGGCAAGTGTCCTCTACTATAGTCTCGGGCCAGCCAGTGCCTTGTGAGTGGATTTGGTAGGCAGAAACTTAAAGATCCTGTCGTGTGTGTGTGTGTGTGTGTGTATGTATGTATGTATATGTTTGTGTGTCTGTATTTGTTCCCCCACTGATGTTGGTATGTTACGTCCCTGTAACTTAGCGGTTCGGCAAAAGAGACTGATAGAATAAGTACTAGGCTTACAAAGAATAAGTCCTGGGGTAGATTTGTTTGATTAAAGGCAGTGCTCCAGCATGGCAGCAGTCAAATGACTGAAACCAAATAAAGGAATTTCCAGGGATTTTAATTTATTTTTTAAATTCTTCTAAATCTTATTCTATTTAATCTTAGTAGTAGCCATTTCTCTATTTCACAGTTGGGTTTCTCTGTAAGAGGGGAAAAAAATGCCAAAATAAAATATAAGAAAATAAAAAAAAAATGAAGGAGAGGAATCAACAAGGATTGAATCACAGCCAACAGATTAATCAATGAGGGGTACATGGAATATTAAGACATTCCAAAGATTCTTTACTGACGCATGCACATACATGCATGATTACACATATGTATGCAACATGAATACATGAATGTTGATGCTTGGTATTGTCTAGCCATCAACAAAAGAGTCTTGTCACTTTGGTAATGGTGAGGCATAGGGAACAGGCCTAATAATTATTGATTTCTTGCAGGAACATTTAAGCCCCAGAGATTTAAGGGAAATTGTAACATTAATACATTTATCATTTTGATAATAGTGTTGCTCATGAAACAATCTTAATAAATATTGATTTATAACGTTTAACATGAGTCCATGGATATTTTTTTCTGTAAGGAAGTGCTGATAGTTGAATTGAATCTAAGGTATGGTGGTATTTATTTCATTAATCCTGGTGGAATAAAAAGTGGATTTGACTTTGCTGAGATTTGAATCAAGAAGATAGACAAAATTAAATACTGACAGTTGTGTGCACTTTCTACCAACACTGGATTGTGATTTCTTAAACAGGTATAACGTTTATATATTTTAAGGAAACAGAGGTGCAGGTGTGGCTGTGTAGTAAGAAGCTTGCTTCCCAACCACATGGTTCCAGGTTCAGTTAAACTGTGTAGCACCTTGGGCAAGTATTTTCAATTAAGCTTCAGCCAAATCAAAGCTTTGTGAGTAGATTTTTTTAAAGGAAAACTGAGACAACCATCACATATATATATATCGTCATCGTCATCATCATCAGCTTTCCATGGAACTGGTAAGCTAGACAGTTACACCAGGTTCCAATCTGATTTGGCATGGTTTCTATCACTGGATGCCTTTCCTAGTGCCAAATATATATATATATATATATATATATATATATAGAGAGAGAGAGAGAGAGAGAATTAAGAGACAGAACCTCCATTAAAGTAATTCAATTAATAGTGAAAGATATTATCTACAATAAAATATAAATTTAAATATATTATTAATATTGTACTAATAATTACTATACTAAATAATACACCTTAAATCAACGAAGTGCGATATATATATATATATATCTGTGTACATGTGTCTTTGCATGTGTGTTTGTTCCCCACCACTACTTGACAACCAGTGTTGGTGTGTTTACATCCCAGTAACTTAGTGGTTTAGCAAAAGAATGCAATAAGAATAAGCACTAAGCTTTAATAAAAAAGTACTGGAGTCAATTCATTCGACTAAAAATTCTTCAAAGCAGTGCCCCAGCATGGCCTCACTCAAATGACTGAAACAAGAAAAAAATTAAAGAAATAAAGAGGCTGATAGAAAAGGTACCAAACTTTAAAAAACAAGTCCTGGGGTCAATTTCTTCAATTAAGCCCTTCAGGGTTGTGCCCCAGTATGGCCAGTCAAAAGACTAAAACAAATGAAAAAAAAAAAGGAAAGAAATGCTGACACCTTTATATAAACTATGGTTTAACCCTCTTAAGTTTTACCAACAAACTCAATGGCTTCCTTTTATATAAAATATACATGATTAAATGGAAAATTTTAGCATTTCCATAAATTATTTCTTCAACAAATGTTAATTTACATAAAATGAACATTTTTCAGTGAAAAACACCTGCTCATTATTAAGTTTTGTTGATGAAATTAAAAGACAAACAATTTTATCCATGAAAAGTATAATGAAAACAAAGTCAGTTAATCAGGCCATTTTTGTTGTTATTTGTTTTGTGCTATTTTATTAATGGAGAGCAAAACTTAAGCTTAGTCAAAAGGACTTAGTAATTTCTTTTATTCAAATTACAAATCCGGAAATTTGTACTTGGCAAATTTTTATCTAACTATACATGCAATGTGGGTGTCTGGTTAAAAGCTTGCTTCTCAATCATGTAGTCATGGGTTTAGTTCCACTGCACAACACTTTTGGCAAGTATCTTCCACGACAGCCCCATGGTCTGAACAAAGCCTTGTGAGTGGATATCGTAAATGGAAACTATATATGTGTGTGTGTGTGTGTGTGTGTGTTGTGTGTGTGTTGGTGTGTGTGTGTGTGTGTGTGTGGGCGATAGGGGTATGTGTATGTATGTATTTATTTGAGTGAGAAATAGCACTAACCACTGGGCCATTGTGCCTCCACCTATAGATATATATGGTACAAAAATAGAAAGAAAAAAAGAGAAAAGGTGTAATAGATTTACTCTCAGGAAAATCAGAAGTTTTTAACATTTGAAGCACTTATATTACAGATATCTGAGCTGATCATAGGGTTGAACCTGTTAGAATAACAAAACTCTGAAAAACTGAACAGTGCTGTTGTGTGCAAGAAGTGGTATAAGAATGCTCCAGAAAGGTCTCCAAAAATGACAATGCAACCATGTGCCAATACACGCAGTTAGGAAGATCAAAGCTAATCAACCAGATATGTTCTCAAGGACCATTAAGGAAAAAAGGTCTCCCCTAATCAACATATTTCCAATAGAGGATAATATATTTCTAACAGAAATGGAAAAAAAACTATCAAAACACAAAGATCTGGAAACAGAAATAACCAGAATGTGGGACCTGAAAACAGAAATAAATCCTATCATAATAGGTGCTTTAGGTACAGTAAAAAATATGCAGACAAATACATAACCAAAACACCAGGACATACAAATATATACATAACATACAGAAAATAGCACTGCTAGGTTCCTCACGTCTTACATAGAACATTTTCAATCCAGTAAAAATAACAACACCAAAAGAAACCACAACACACACCCAAGGCCCACAGATCTATGTTTCAAAAGAGCAGTCAAAAAGCACGTAATAAAAGAAGACTACAAAATAATAATAATAGTGATTTTTTCTTAATAATAGAAATAATAATAATCCTTTCTACTATAGGCACAAAGCCAGAAATTTGTGGGGAGGGGCCAAGTTGATTACATCAACCTCAGAGTTTGGTTGGTACTAAATTTATTGACACTGAAAGGATGAAAAGTAAAGTCAACCTTGGCGGAATTTGAACTCAGAACATGGAGTCAGACGAAATACTGCTAAGCACTTCATCCTGCATGTTGATGATTCTGCCAACTCGCTGCCTTAATAATAAGAAGAAAAAGAAGAATGATAACTATTTAAGGTAAATTATTGATCAGTGAGTGAATAGTAGCGAACAAATCAAAAGATAAAATACAAAACCATGCATGAGAACTTTCTGATCATGAGAAAAGAAAAAAAGCACAAACTTCCTTATTTCCGACAGATTCATCAACAGCAACCAACCAAACCACCACAGGACATTCCACTCCCCACCTCCTCTCATATCAAAAATTCTAGGTCTACCACCATCAACATAGGCATGATGAAAGGTGAATCTGAAGAGATTATGAAGATGCTGGAGAGGAGTGATATATGCTGTTGTGTGCAAGAGATAAAATGGAAGGGATCCTCAAGCAAACCCTTCTGGGAAGGTAACAGCATTGGGGTAGGTGAAGTAGACATACAACTAGCTGAGAAATAGGTAAGTTAATAGTCACTTCATTATTATGGCTGGCAATTTAAATGGAATGTTGAGCAAAAGTACAAGGTTTCAGTGTATACATGGAGGTAAGGGTTATAGTATGAAAGAAAAGGAGGGACCAAGGCCCTTAGTGTTTTGTGAGACAAAATTAATCATTTACAACACAAACTTTGGGAAATCAGCAGGGCAACAGATCCCTATCAATCAAACAAATAAACTTTATTTCATCAGGAAATGGGAGAGATAGAAAATGCATTTTTCTTAATGAAGAATACACACACAACATAAATTAGTGACTAGTCTTCAAGTTAAGAACTAGATGGACCTAGAAACAAAAAGACAATCTAGAAAACAAGAACACATGGAAGCTAAATGAGCCCTCAATTACTTGCAGAGTCAGAGAATTTCTAATGGATGCTCTTGACAGTAGGAGAAAAATGATAGAGACTTAGAACATTAAGGGCAACTGGCAGATTCTATGGGACAACTGTTTTGAAAGATAAAAATCATATCTGTGACCAGTACAAAATTCCAGTCAAATCAAAGATGATGCAGTAGTGGAATGACATGGTAGATAGACATAGATAGGCTTGGAAAGATTGGAAGCTGGCTAGAAAAAAGCTAAGCACAAGATATACTTAGCTAGAGAAGTGAAAATAAGATTTGTACATGATTTGCAACATCAAGGTCAGGAGCAAGAGTTGCTTTGAATAACAAGAATTTGAGGTGCCATAGGAGAGAAGTGTATTCAGAACAATAGCAGTTCACTTGACTTTACTGTTGCTAGAAAGAAAGAAGCATGAAAGCGCTATTATGAAAGGTTATTGAATAAGGAAAATGCAAGGCAGAGAATCTACTCCAAGTAGACCCAACAAAGGACCTGCCATCCAACTTGACCGCAGTGTAGAGTGACAGACAGAACAGTTAAATCAGTTCTATATTTAAGAGATGAGAATTTATGTACATTATTTACATTTGACGGATATTTGTCTTCATCTTGCTTGTTGTTAACACAACGTTTCAGCTGATATACCCTCCAGCCTACATCAGGTGTCTTGGGGAAATTTCAAACCTGGGTTCTCATTCCTAAGGTATTTTTTCGATGTTATTATTATTATTATTATTATTATTATTATTATTATTATTATTATGCAGGTCACTGCCTGGAATAACATTGAAAAATACCTTAGGAATAAGAACCCAGGTTTGAAATTTCCCCAAGACACCTGATGAAGGCTGGAGAGTATATCAGCCGAAACATTGTGTTAACAACAAACAAGATGAGGACAAATATCCATCAAATGTAAATAATGTACATGAAGAACAGTTAAAGATATGAAAACAGCAGATCCATTAAAGATTGTCCTTGAGATATTTAAGACATTTTATGAAGTATGGCACATACTAGTCACCCAAATAATCAACCAGGGAGCAGAGAAATGACTGATAGTAGACAAATGCTATATGGGCAAAGAAGATGCACTAAAGAGGAATCAAATTACGAAAGTGTTGGTACCACATAAAAAGTACCCATGCTGGAGTCACATAGAAAGCACCTGTGCTGGTGTCACATTAAAAAGCACTTATGCTGGTGCCACATAAAAGAGCGCCTGTGTTGGTGCCATGTGAAAGGCACCCAGTATACTCTATAAAGTGGTTTGCATTGGAAACCTTACCAAAACAGACAACTGGAGCATAGTGCAGCTTTCCAGTTTGCCAGCGCCTGTCAAACCCTCTAATTCATGCCAGCATGGAAAACAGACGTAAATGATGATGATGATGATGATGATATAAAGAGTTATTGCAAAATTAGTTAGGATCAAAATTAGTCTGGACGAGATCCAGTTCAGCTTTGTGCCGGGAAGAGAAACCTGAACCATCAATTCCTAGTGAAACAACTAGTGAGAGTTAGCTTCAAATAAACCTCTATACTTGGCATTTGTCAACCTCCAAGCAGGCTTTTAACATGGTCTCTGATCTGTAATCTAGAGACCCCGAGAAGGCTACAAGTGGACCAATGGCTTAAGAAAGGCTGCACATGCCATGTACAGAAGTGCAATCAGGGAAGTAAGGGCAACAATGAGTTCAGGGGAAAATTTAGTGTGCAGGTATTTAATTGTAATTCAATAGATCATGTTATCAGAAGGGGTAATTCTGTTTTGATTTGTACACAAGCAATCCCACCTCTGTCAAATTTAAGACTAAGAATATGATTTTAATGATTGTACGTATGTATTTTGCCCCAAACTATCCATAACACAAATGGAAGTTGGGTCTGAATTCTTTAAGCCCAAAGCACTTCACATGTTGAATGAACTAGCTTAGTCTGAAGAAACTACCGTGTGTACCTGTCATTTTGAAACTTTTAGTACTATGAACTGACTATCCACTAGAGAGAGAGAGAGACAGACAGAGATAGAGACAGACAGAGAGACAGAGAAACAGAGCATACAGGATAAGGGGCTAAATACTTGTGATGCTGAGATACCTACTGATGATATGGAAGTGCTTCTGACATTGTAAAAGATTCAGAAAACCTTGCAATACTTGAGTGTAGCCCCAGCAGTTTCTGCTGCATAGAACAATGCATCTCCCATGTTTATCTCACCTATATATATATATATATATATATATATATATATATATATATATATATATTATATACTTGGAAATGGATGCATGGCGTTCGATCATATAACAACGTAAATAATATATAAACATATGAATATATACATACATATATGTACATACCTACATCTATATGTATATATACATGTGTATGAGTACAGGACACCAAAAAAAATGTTGAACACAATGAGAAACGAAAACATAAAAACAAAAACATGGAAACGAACATTTTTTCAAACAACGAAAAAACAGAGTACAAGACATACAACACAAGGAATATTCCCCTTCTTCAGTTGTCCCTTCTTTCCTATGTTTTAAATTTTTGGTCTTCACCAAGTTTACCCTGAGGCCCTTCAATTCCAGCTTATGCTTCCACATTTGAAATTTTATTCTCTGAGTTTTCTATTTATTCTATTATAAGTTATTAGCATATAGGAATTCCCATGGACAGC
The DNA here is from genome assembly GCF_006345805.1 of Octopus sinensis. Classification (NCBI taxonomy): domain Eukaryota; kingdom Metazoa; phylum Mollusca; class Cephalopoda; order Octopoda; family Octopodidae; genus Octopus; species Octopus sinensis. Next base: position 184,397 of record NW_021835995.1, read on the forward strand.
CAGTCTTAAAATCATCTTGGATTTTAAAAAGAGGGGCTGAGAACTGAACCTTGGTGAACATCTACCTACATGCTAAATTCCTTACTGAACATACTGTCAGCCCTCACTTTGCTGACAGCAGCTCCGTACATGGCTGGCACATCTCTCACAAGCATTTATCTACAACTAATTCTTTGAAAGACATCCAGACTACAGATCAAGGTACCCTATCAAAAGCCTTCTCCAGATCAACAAATACTGAGTAAAGAGGCTTACATTCAGCTAAAAATTTATTTTGCAGTTTCTTCCTATGAAGAGAGTAACAGCTGCACTCCAGCCAGGTACACAAATACAAATTTTATCCCATACAAACTGATTGTTTCCCTAATCAATGGTGTTAATTCACTTCCTGTTATTTTCATAATGTTGTCCATCTGTCGGATTTTTCTGCAATTGCTTCCTAACAAACCATTTTCTTTGCCCTTGTAGCAGATCATGATTATACTGCTATGCCAATCATTTGATAAGACACATCTCTGTATTACCTGACTTATTATGCAAATGAGCCCTACTTAACCAAATACCTTCCGCAATTCAGGGACTTTACATAATGGACCTGCTGCTT